>NC_044198.1:25855181-25975738 GCF_900880675.1 Sparus aurata | reverse complement strand
TCCTTTCCTTTCCTTTTGTTTCCTATTATTTCCTTTCCTTTCCTCTTACTTGCTCGCCTTTCCTTTCCTCTCCTCTTACTTGATCTCATTTCCTTTCCTTTCCTTTCCTCCTACTTGCTCTCATTTCCTGTCCTTTCCTTTCCTCTTGTTTCCTATTATTCCCTTTCTGTTCCTCTTACTTGCTCTCCTTTCCTTTCCTTTATTTTCCTTTCCTTTGTTCTTGTTTCCTATTATATCCTTTCCTTTCCTCTTACTTCCTTTCCTTTCCTCTTATTTCCTTTCCTTTCCTATTGTCACCTATTGTTTCCTTTCCTTTCCTCTTATTTGCTCTCCTTTCCTTTCCTTTATTTTCCTTTCCTTTCTTCTTGTTTCCTATTATATCATTTCCTTTCCTCTTACTTCCTTTCCTTTCCTCTTGTCACCTATTATTTCCATTCCTTCCCTCTCCTTTCTTGTCATTTCCTCTTGTTTGCTATCTTTTCCCTTCATTTAATTTCCTTTCCCTATTACCTTGTTTCCTATTATTTCCTTTCCTTTCTGAATTTAGTTTTCTCACCACTGTGCGTAAAAATGAGACTGAGTGTAAACAGCCTGGCAGTAGAGTCCAACTCTAGGTGGTGCTGGGTCAAAGGTGAAATGGGTCACGGGTACAATCTGCAGGGTTCATCCTCTGGGCACCATGAATCTGTGATCTGTCCAATAGCACCACCACTCCTCACTGTTTCCTGTCTGTAGGTAACTGGCAGGAAGTGTTACGTAAACATATCGATCCAGAGCAGCTTCCTGTGGTGTACGGAGGAACTCTGACTGATCCCGATGGAGACCCGAGGTGCAGAACCATGGTGAGAGGAACCCAGTAGCTCCCAGAGCAGAACCTGAGCGTCGTCTTCTCTGAACGGGCGTGATTTAAACAATGGATGTGTTTCGTTGTTGCAGATCAAATATGGCGGCACGGTGCCCAAGTCGTACTACGTCCAGGACTCGGTGAAGATTGAGTACGACAGCAGTGTGACGATCAGCCGCGGGTCCGTCTTCCAGCTGGAGTATGATGTCACGGCGCCGAGCAGCCTCCTGAGGTCAGCAGCTCAAAAGCACACGCTGAACTTTGTTTGAATTAGCTTGATACTCATTAAACCGAACTGAACTTTGTGTGTTCCTTCTCAGGTGGCAGTTTGCCAGCGATGGAGCAGATATCGGGTTCGGAGTGTACAGACGGACCGCAGAGGGCAAAGGTCAGAAAGTGGGCGAGATGCTGCAGGTTCTGCCCAGCGAACGCTACAACGCTCACCTGGTCCCTGAAGACAACTGCCTCACCTGCCCCGAGCCCGGAGTCTGTGAGTGACAACGCATTAATGCTGAGGCGTTACAGGAAGGAATTAGTTCACAGGCTGCATCATCTCCTGTGAAGCCTACGATGGTGTTTTAGGGCCAGGATACAAAAATGTAATAAAAATGACAGAGCTGGTGAGAGGAGAAATATTCTGAGAGAGAAATCTGAATTTTTGATATTAAAGTGTCACTTTTACAGGAAAAAAACTTGAATATTCTTTGAGATTAAAAGTCGTAAATATACGAGGAAAAGAAGGACAAATTCACAAGAAACTAAATCCAATATTCTGAGAAGAAAATACAAAATTTACTGAAATCAAAGTGATAAATTATCAAGAAACAATTCAGAAATTCTCTGAGATCAAAGTTGTAAATCTATGAGAAGAAAACATAATATCATCGTAGATTAATGTGGTAAATTTAAGAGAAAGAACAGGTGCAGGTAGGCATTCGGACAGAGCCACGCTAGCTGTTTCCCCTTGTTTCCAGTCTTTATGCTAAGCTAAGCTAATCACTGCTTCACGCTGAAGCAGACTATCTCTCTAAACTCCTGCAGGATGCTAGCTGTTGCCAGTGGTGGACAGTAACGTAGTAAATTCACTTGAGTACTGTACTTAAGTACATATCCAGAGGATTTGTACTTTACTTGAGTATTTTATAGGTGTTTCTGAAGGCTTTATATAACATTGTGGTTCTAAAAGCAAGCACATCAGTGCAGGTGGTTTCAAAGAGTTAATTCTCAGAAACAAGAGTTAAAAGGTCCTTAAATTCATTTAGAAAAAATTATAGTATTCATTGATGTGAAAAATAAGAAATGTACTCTTACTCTTACTTTTACTTTTACTTAAAGTACATTTAAAAGCATGTACTTTTGGATACTCAAGTACCTTTAAAAGCAAGTACTTTTTTACTCTTACTCGAGTAACATGTCGACTGAGCTTTTACTTGTAACAGAGTAAATTTTGACCAGTAGTATTTGTACTCTTACTCAAGTACTTGGGTCGAGTACTCTGTCCATCTCTGGCTGTTGCTAACTTTTTCCTCCATTTCCTGCAGACGTGCTGTGTTTTGACAACAGCTACAGCTTCATTCAGTCGAAGAAGGTGAGCTACAAGGTCGAGGTTCTTCCTCCGGACGAACAGATGCCGAGTCCACACAGCCGAGGAGAGCGGAGGCTGCAGTGATCGAGTCCTGAACACACAGACGGAGTTCACAGAGTTTCACCAAACACTGACAGCAACGTCAATACTTCTGCATCAGGGCCACATAAGCCCTCTTTGGGGCCCCTGGGTGTAAAGTCTCTCTGATCCTGTGCGTTGTGCAGGTATTAAACTGTAACTAGCATTTAGGTTTGATTGAGAAAGTAACTTAAAGGGACAGTTCACCACAACATCGAAAATATGCATCCAGATTGTTTCGGTGTGAGTTGAATAACACTACTAGTATTTTGTGGTGAACTGTCCCTTTAATGGATCTGTTTCTGAAGCTTTATCGTGTTTTTGTAATTGAATAATACGACTGTGAGGAGCTCATGTATCAATGTACCGCCCGACACGCCCGACTGAAGCTTGTGTGTTGGCGACTGAGGCGACAGAAGGAGTAAAGTTACTTTCTGAGGTCATCCATCAAGAGGAGCTGTTCCTGTTTGTTGTTACAGTATAAATGATGTTCTTTAATGTGTGTCAATGAAGGATGTTGATAATTATCTTATATTTGATGTATAAATACACTGTAAAGTCATTATGATGACCGTCTTAAAGTAGGTTGATTTATATTTAATTTATAAACTCTTCAGTGACGTTTGTGACTCTGAATAAAGAGAAAAATAATTATAATAATAATAATAATAATAATGTCCTTGTTTCACCCTCATCTGCTTCACGTAATCCTACTACAATAACATGAGAGTATAGAACATTATAGGTAATAATCAATCCCTCACACAACTACACACCATGCAGCGATGAGGTCACACCAGCAGCCCGTCAGTAGTGATTACTGTATTAGTACACGAGTCCTCGGTACTTACGGGTCGGACTCAGCCTTTAATTTTCAACACGATTACACACCTGTGGAGTTTAATGACTGTGTTTCACGTGGTTGTGACGCTGTCGCACTGACAAAACCAGCCCACAGACAGACAGACAGACAGACAGACAAGGTGAGGACAACACCTGATGCACCTGAGCTGAGTTACATTCATCTGCAGCTGAAATTAATGTGGGTCAGTCGAAAAAAAAATCCAAATTATGATGAGATAAAAGGCATAATCTCATAATTTCTTGTTATCTGTCGTCAGATAAAAGATAAATGATCTCTTCTCTAGCATGCAGAGCTGCTGATGTGGCACTACGTCATATTCACATCAGGTGTTTCACTATAAAAGTACTTCAGAGTGCAGATTATACATTTAAATGTAAATCTCAAAAGTAAACATTTTAATTCCATCACTTCTAATCTGGTTTGTCCACTGGGTGTCAGTGTAGGCGAGGACACAGGGAAAGTGTTTATTGGCTGTATTATTACATAACTGCTGATCATCACTGAACATCAGGAGCCAATGATGAACAAAGATGGTCCATGAATGTCTTATTATAATATAAATATCATCAGGTTGATTTTCATGGTGTAATACTATAAAACAAATGAGAGGTCTTCACCATTTGACACAGAGGTCATTTAATTTAGAGTAATTTAAAGTAACATAAAATCCTTTACATGCAGTTTATATTATTATTATAATGAAATAGAAAGTCATAATTATGAGGTCAGAAGTAATAATCATTGGATGTAAAGACACATTTTGGGATATAAAGTCATAATTATTGGATATAAAGTCATATTTTAATATAAAAAGTGACAATTATTGGATATAAAGTGATAATTATGGATATAAAATCATTATTATTACATATAAAATCATATTCTAAGATAAACTATTATTAGATCAACATTTTAAAGTTATCATTATTATCATTACAGTGACAGATCAGGTGCAGCGACTTGTTCTCTGGAGAAGCTGCTGAGTGTGTCTGCAGCCAGCAGGCCGAGCCGGGCCGGGCCGGGCCGGGGCCGGGCTCGGTGCCAGAGGGATGCGGGATGTTGCAGGATGAGGATGAGGAGGAGGAGGAGAGGAGAAGAGTGGGGGAGGAGATGGGGGTGCACAGATGCCATGTGCCTTTACATAACAGCAGCTGGCTCCAGATACAATTGGATGAGAACCGCTGGCCGCAGCAGCGGTAGAAGCGGCAGCAGCGGCAGCGGCAGCAGCATCCGCGGTGTGCCGCATTGCCCCGGGCCTCGAGACAATAACATGGCCGCGGAGGGAGGAGGGGGGGGGGGGGGGGTGACGCAGGGTGATGTGAGGATGTTTACCTCAACGTGCTGCAGCAGTGTGAGCATCAAAACACATCTGAAGTGTGTGAGGGGGGGAACGTGTGTGTGTGTGTGTGTCCGCTCTACCTGTCGCCGTCCGGTAGGCGGTGATAACGGGGGTGTGTGTGATGGCGCGGCGGGGGGGCGGAGCCGCTCGGACATGAGTAAATGACGTCAGCGCCCAGGTCGCCGAGCAGTGAAACAAACATGGCGACAGAATGGAGCGGGCAGCAGGGTTACATTCTCACCGTCATTATCTTCCTGTGGAGCGCCGTCGGCGGCCGCACAGAGACGGCGGCGGCAGCGGCGGCGGCGGGGCCCGGCCGGGGCGGCGGCGGGAGCCAGGTGCTCGGCATGCGGCTGGAGAGGAGCGACAAGCCGGCCAGCACCACTGACGACGGTGTCATCCAGGTGACTGAGGAGAGCACCGTGCAGCTCCGGTTTTACGGGGTGCAGCTCCACTCGGGCGCCTGGACGCAGATCCGCTTCACGGAGCTGACGGACGGCGGGGACGAAGCGGCGGCGGCGGCGGAGGAGGAGGCGGTGGCGGCGGCGAGAGGAGGCAGCGGCATGATGGAGGCGCCGGACAGGACTTGTGTTGACTTCACGAAGGACATCAGCATCGGGACCTTCATGAACGTCAGCAACCGCGGCACGTCCGGAGTCATCACCCTGAACATCAAGCCGCTCCGCAAGAGCGAGCCGCAGAAGGAGTACGCGCTGTGCACGCCGGGGGATGGCGGCGCCGGGTGGGTGCAGCTGGGGGACACTGACGGCAGGCTGCTGGTTCTGGAGGAGAAGAAGTCTCTGCTGCCCATGTGGCTGCAGGCCATCCTCATCTCCTGCCTGCTGGTGCTGTCCGGCATGTTCAGCGGCCTGAACCTGGGTCTGATGGCGCTGGACCCCATGGAGCTGCGCATCGTCCAGAGCTGCGGCACCGACAAGGAGAAGAAATACGCCCGGAAGATCGAACCCATCCGCAGCAAAGGGAACTACCTGCTGTGCTCGCTGCTCCTGGGGAACGTGCTGGTGAACACCACCCTCACCATCCTCCTGGACGACCTGATCGGATCCGGTCTGGGCGCCGTGGTGGCCTCCACCATCGGGATCGTGATCTTCGGTGAGATCGTCCCGCAGGCGCTGTGTTCGCGCCACGGGCTGGCGGTCGGAGCCAACACCATCATGGTGACCAAGCTGTTCATGCTGCTCACCTTCCCGCTGTCCTTCCCCGTCAGCAAGCTGCTGGACGTCCTGCTGGGTCAGGAGATCGGAACCGTGTACAACCGGGAGAAGCTGGTGGGGATGCTGAAGGTGACGGAGCCCTACAACGACCTGGTGAAGGAGGAGCTCAACATGATCCAGGGCGCGCTGGAGCTCCGGACCAAGACCGTGGAGGACGTGATGACCCCGCTGGGGAACTGCTTCATGATCCAGGCGGACGCGGTTCTGGACTTCAACACCATGTCCGAGATCATGGAGAGCGGCTACACCCGGATCCCGGTGTACGACGACGAGAGGTCCAACATCGTGGACATCCTGTACGTGAAGGACCTGGCCTTCGTGGACCCGGACGACTGCACCACCCTGAAGACCATCACCAAGTTCTACAACCACCCGGTCCACTTTGTGTTCCACGACACCAAGCTGGACGCCATGTTGGAGGAGTTCAAGAAAGGTGTGTGTGTGTGTGTGTGTGTCTGACCCATCAGCTGGTTCCTCAGAGGATCAGCTGCTCTCTGGTTCTGTTCAGCTGCTCTCTGGTTCTGTTCAGCTGCTCTCTGGTTCTGTTCAGCTGCTGTCTGGTTCTGTTCAGCCTACATCACCACATCCACACCAGAGCTGCACTGATTCCTCCATTAATCAATTAGCTATCAGCTATTTCGATAATCCATAAATCGATTCATTGATCATCTGCCTCTTTAATGTGAGGATTTGTTTGCTGTCTTTGTCATTGATGACGGTTAACGACGGGTCTCTGGACCGCTGGTTGGGATATTTTGTAGATTAGCCAATAAAACAGCTGTTATTGATCGATCACAGGTTATCAGTTACAGTGTTTTCCAGTGTTCTTTGATATGCAAACTTTTATTTTCTAGTAGAAGCCGATCAATACTGGACTTTGATCCCTTCTATGTGGTTTATCAATCAGTTGGTAATAGAACAGACATCTTTCTCTAACGTGTAAATTAAATATGGTTGGTGGTTCTGTTGGTTGGACAGAACCGGACATCTGAAGATCCAGATTAAAAAGATCATAAATTTGACAAACTGAGAGAATAATTGGAAGATAATTGATTATATAGATCGTTGTCAGTTGCAGCTTTTAGTAGAATTTAATTGGATATTAATCAGCTGATATCAGCCTATCACAGATCAATCGTGATCAGTTTATATGTTGTTTATTGTTAAACTGTAACACATCTTTACCTTCAACTGTTCCAGAAACAGATTTAAGGGATCAATACTTATCAATATGAGAACTTTTTGTGAGGCAAAAAATGCTCTTTGTATATGTAAAACCCAAAATTATTGATTATGTGTCATATTCTGAGCTCAGTGGGTCAGACGAGGGAACTACGGAAGCCCTGAGAGACAAGATAAGAACATTTGCTTTTGGCTCGTTGTCCGACTTTAACTTCTGGTTCCTCGTGTAAATTAAGATTAAGATGAAAAATAATGTTCAGTCGCAGCTCCGATCCACAAACCCTCTCCCCCCTCCTCCACCCGGCAGCAGCTCTGTCGTTATCGATCAGAACTATTGACGACTGGAACATCGCAGCCTACATTTAAACACACAGAACTGCAGAAACACGTGTGATGAACGTGTGTTCAGCCGTGATGCTCACATGTTGCCGCACGTGTCGAGTCAAATCTGATAAACAAAAACTTCTGCAAACATTCGGTGACTTCAGACAAACGTAAATGTACTCATTACTTGAGTAAATGTACTTAGTTACATTAAAACATGGCAGCAGCTCGTCTTCTGTCATCCTTCATCTCCAGAGTTCTTCTGCTCAACAACCACTAAATATAAACTACAACCAGACTTTAAACTTTATAATGTTCAGACCCAAAATCAATATTTATTGTGTCACAGGTAGGAAGTAACTAAGTACTTTCTGAGGTACTTTACTCTATTATTTTAACTTTCTGCTGCTTTATATTTATATTTAATTACATGTGGGAGGTAAATAATATATACTTTTCAGCTCCACCATATGTATTCAGTACGTTAAATTAATAACAGATTGAGATTAACAGCAATAAATTATGATATATTTTCATAAATTAACTCATAAAGAGGATTAATTGATATCCAGCAGTGTGTAAAGTAGTTTTAATTAGCTCCACCTTCACCAGCTGCAACATTAAACACGGTAATGTATCAATAATTATCAATCATTAAGACAATATGTTATCTGAAATGAGCCTTTCTGCATAATAAGTATACATTGTATATTTCTTAAATTTTATTCTTCAGCGTGTCACGATGTTCAAATGATCAGATTTTAATTCCTGACCGACATGAAACTTGATCGAAACTTGAAATATATATATGTACTAACACTTAGATGTTAGAATTCACTACTGTATAAGAGGTTTCAGGTTTAATACGACGGTATACCCTGAAACTACCACGGTATGACAATATAAGACTGTTAATCAACACCGCAACAAACGTGAATATGTTTCAACATCAGCTGCTTTTACAGTCGACCTCTGTGGTCGGGCTGAAAAAGTTACGTAGTGCACCTTTAAGTTATCATTTTGTTCCGTTACAAAATCTAAAGATTTACAGGAATATGTTTGACAATCTGGGAAACAAACTCCTTAACTCACAGATGAGAAGACGGATTCAACTCATGTCTGTTACACGTGAGGCTACAGCCAGCAGCTGGTTAGCTTAGCTTAGCTTATCTTAGTTTAGCTTAGCATAAAGAATGGAAACGTCGTATCAGACTCTGTCCAAAGGTTACAAGATCCACTTACCAGTAGGGCCTGGTATCACATCGCGATACGATACTATCACGATATTTTGCCCACGATAACGATAATATCACGATACAGCGATTCTGCGATAATCGACATATTGCAAGAAATTTCATCCACGATACATCACGATATCTGTGTCACTTAAGAAATTCAGAATTTATTGGCTGCACTGAATCCATTTCACAGGAATAACAAAACATTGTCAATCAATTTCACATGAATGACAGCCAAGTAAAACAAAGTGTGAACTGCACAGTGGCTCTCCTTAAAACTGACGCAACTTAAATATTATAAAATATCGATATTTGGCGCCAGTGTATCGATAACGTACCTCAAGATGAAATATCGCGATATATCGTAGTATCGATATTTTGGTACACATCTACTTACCAGCACCTCTAAAGCTTGATGATTATCAATTTTGATGTGAAAGCATAAAATAATTGTTGTTAAACTTTGTTTTTCTTGTTCAAATTGAACAAACGAGATGTGATGTGTTGATGAGTGAGCTTCAGAGATGCTGGTCGCTTAAGTTGTATTTTATTTATTGGACACATCAGTGTTTCGTCTTTCATTCTCCATCAACACTCTGTATTCTGGATTTCACTGATGGTCTTCAGACTCTGATCTGTGAAATTCAGCTGCTGTGTAAAAAAAAACGCTGGATGGGATGAAAACTGGCACATTCAGGCGCACAGGATTAGTGTTGGAAATCTCAGCGCTGATATCCACAAAGCCTGGATCATAACTGCAGTGATTAGAGCTTATTATGACGATAACGACGCTGTTTGAAGATCTCAGAACCTTTTCTTTACCCTCTCTTTTAGGACTGACGCTGCCAAATTAAAACAAAATAGATAAGTGGTTTATCTGCTGTGAAGTACACCAGAAATAATGTTATAAATACACTCGGCTGCAGACGTAGATGGACGTTTGCATGTCAGTGCTTCAGCTGTCGTCTGCAGACTCGGAGCTGTGTAAACATTACAAACAGCTGTGGCTATTTATAGCTGATATGTTATCATTAATTCATCACCAATAAACCAAAGTCCGGTCATCAGAGAGGCGATCAATAGTTTACAGCTCTCATATCCAAACAGAACCATATAATAATCGATGATACAGAAGTTATTAATGTCCACATGTCTAATTTAAACCCAAATAAAATTCAGTTTACAAAGAAAAGTATCAAAGCTTCACAGTTTCTATGTCTGATAGTTGAATTTGGGCGGATTTTGTCTCGTTAAATGTCAGAAAAAGATTCTGAACTTGAAGGTTGAAGCTCGTGTGTCCGCTGATGTTCGTCCTGCTGAAGTGCCTTTAAGCAAACTGTGACCCGGCTGCAGGCTGACTGACTGTGACCTCTGACCTTCTTCTGTGGACGAGTTAGAGGAAACACAGCTGACATCAGGTCAGTGTGTTCTGCTCTCAGACCAACAGGCCCGGCTCTGTTCGGCTGCAGCTGACGTTAGCGTGGACGATGACTCATGACACAGATCAACACTGACTTCTGCTTTGTACTGAATCTGTCCTGACGTCATGTCCAGGTCTCGTTGGGAAGCTTCGTCGCAGCGCTTGAGTTCTAAGTGGTCCTCAGTGGACTTCTTTAGCAAGTTTGGTCTTCAAGCTCTTTCTGTGTTTTTGTCTTGAATGCACTCTTGTTTTTTTCTGTGCAGATACAGTTAGTCTAACGGTCCAAACTGAAGTGGAATTGCTTTTTCTTTAATTTAAAAATGTAAAATTGTGCCAAATATGAGCATCAAAGTCTCCAACAAACCTTGAGGAAACACTGATCATCATCATCAATCCGTGCAATTTCTTCCTCAGCATTTTATTTATCAGTGCTTCTGAAAAAAAGTTTGTTAGTAAGGTAACTCAGCATCCACTGCAGCAGCTTCAAGTCAAAAACTTCTCTAAAGAACGATTATTCTGTGAGCGTACAATGAAACTACATCTTTAGCAGCACAGTTAATCAGCACAGTTAATCTTTAAAGTCATGTGTCTGTGACCTGCTGCTGTCACAGACCCTCGACCCGCTCGTCAACGTTTAATCCGTGGTAGTCAGAGGGGCTTCTGGGAAATGGTGTTCATTCACACCTGCTTAAAACAGCAGAAATGATCTGTCCTTACCATCCTCCTCTTAACATGATGTGTCAGTGAGGCTCTGCTACAAGCCTTTACTCTGTTATTTGCATTATTTTCAAATGTGAGTTATTTTGAATAAGGTGTGGAGCAAAACCTGTTTCTCTCCAGCTTAACCTGCAGAAACTCTGGAGTTGTGAGCAGTGATGTCGGGGGGGGGGGGGGGGGGGGGGGTTGAAAAACGCGCGCTAAAGTGCCCTCTTGTGAGCCAAAACGCACGCTAAAGTGCCTATTTGGGAGCCAAAACGCACGCTAAAGTGCCCTCTTGGGAGCCAAAACACACTAAACTGCTTGGCTGGTTAAAACACGATAAACTGCCCTCTTGGGAGCCAAAACATGCGCTAAAGTGCCCTCTTGGGAGCCAAAACGCACGCTAAAGTGCCCTCCTGGGAGCCAAAACGCACGCTAAAGTGCCCTCTTGGTTGGCAAAACACACTAAACTGCTTGGCTGGTTAAAACACGATAAACTGCCCTCTTGGGAGCCAAAACACGTGCTAAAGTGCCCTCTTGGGAGCCAAAACGCACGCTAAAGTGCCCTCTTGGGAGCCAAAATGCACGCTAAAGTGCCCTCCTGGGAGCCAAAACATGCGCTAAAGTGCCCTCTTGGGAGCCAAAACGCACACTAAAGTGCCCTCTTGGTTGGCAAAACACACTAAACTGCTTGGCTGGTTAAAACACGATAAACTGCCCTCTTGAGAGCCAAAACACATGCTAAAGTGCCCTTTTCAGTGGCGAGAACGTGCTGTATTTTCGCCCCTGCCCTTCAAAAAGTCTGTGCACGCCACTGGTTGTGAGCGATCGTTTAGGTCAAAAGTCAACGTAGGACCGAAATATTACTTAAATACTGCATTAATGTTAATTTAAGACTTTATGTTGATGAAGGTTCTCAGTCATTAAAGTAAATCTGAGTGCTGTATTGTAGAAAACTGGACTTGTTTCAGTTTCTCTCGTCCAGGAGGCTTCAGGATCAGAGTCGCAGGGTTTTAAACTCTGTGTGGGAGTTTCCTTACGGAGTCGTTGGGTCCACTTGTTGGTGCAGCTGGGTCAGGTGAGCCCAGGTGTGAAGGGTTGTTAAGCTGTCTGGGGAGAGAACTCAGTGCTGCACTGTAGGTTAACAGAGTTTTGACCTCAGACGAAGGCTAAATGATTCTCTCTGCACCTCGACACCACCTGGGTTAGGCTGAACACCTAACATGCGCTCCTCTACCTGGTGTTCAGGTGATTAACCGGTGGCTAACCCACACTGGAGTGTGTTCGTGTAAACGCTGTCTTAGCTCGGGGCTAACAGCTCCCTTAGCTTGTGGCTACATGCAGTGTGAAAAGCACTTGTGTGTCGTGTCACATGGGAGTCAACGCCAGAATCATATGTGAAATATTATGGCATAGAAGTGTGTGTCATTTCTACAATTCTGTTTGTGATGTGATCCGACACAGGGCCTTCGTCTGTGGGTGAAAAGCTGCTGAGTTTTCCCAGCTCAGCTGTTAGCATCGAGCTAACGATGAGCAGCGTGACAGTTTTTCTCTGTAGATTGTTTTGTGTCAGCACTAAATTTGACTTACAGGGTCAAAACTGTGAAGCGGTTCCTTTAAGAAGAGCTGAGAATATTAACGAGACGCCTTTAGTTTCACAGTATCATGCAGGTTTTTATCAAGTTTAAATCTGCGGTACACTCGCGCTCACAGACTCAGTTAGTTTCATTGTTGGTTACTCTGATAACTATTTCCTGTGTTAGATTAATTGATTAGAAGGCGACACAGCAGCTCAGTTGGTGGAGCGCACACCTCGTGTACAGAGGCTGTGTCTTCAATGCGTGCACAAATTCTTCGTTGGTGTAAAATCCTTCTTGGTAATAAATCTGATTCTGATTCTGATACAATGTCAGAAAATGATGAAGATGTTTTGCACACAACCCCAAAAATATTCAGTTTACTCTCACAGAAGAGGATAGAAATCACAAATATTCACATTTAAGAAGCTGGGATCAGAATTTTGACTTGACCTGATCATGCCATTATTGACATATTTGGCAATAAATGTAATTGTCAACAGCTGATTGATGATTTGATCATTGCAGAGTAAACAGGGATTCATCCGCCTCGTAACTGACACATGAATAAATACCTGAACTTCCAGCCCTACTTCAGGCTTTCAGAGGAGACTTTTTCTTGACATTAATGTTATTTTGGGACTCGTCACACACATGCGGACGCGGCAGCATCACTGCAGAGGACAGAAATAGACGCCGCTGGTGTCTTGACGGCGAGTAGCAGTGACAGGTTTCCGTCCCGGCCGCCTCTCTCCTGCTCACCAGATAACGTGCCTTCGCTCAGCCGTCATTAGCTGCCATCAGCGGCCACGAGCGTCACGCTGCTGCAGTCGCTGCACAACATGCACACTAAGCCTGAGCATAAGCACAACAGTCTTATAGGTTTTTTAATGAGGAGAGCTCAGGAGAACAGAGCCAGGAGAGGATTAATCTGTTGTGCCTCTTTTCTTCCAACCACATCCCTCTTTCTTCTCGGTCCTCCTCTCCTCCCTCCAGACTTTCCTCTTTATCTCATTTTTGGCAGTTCTTCCAGCTCTTTTCCTCTCCAGAGCTGTAAGTCCGGCCTGGGCTATATTAAGGCATCAATCTGTCCTCCCAGCAGTCGGGAATAAATCCACCGACAGATCGAAGCGGCGGGCGTCGCTTTGCTGCCTTCCAAATAGGAAAAAAAAAAAGGTTTTGATGTCGCAGAGCCTGAATGTGTTTGAAGGCCGGCTGCTGAAGTTTTAGGAGGCAGCTACAGTGAAACGCTTCACATCAAAACCTCGACTTCTTCTCCTCCCTCGTGCTTCATGCCGCCCTACTTTCCCGACAGTTGATTTCTTAACAGTTTGTGGAGACGCAGGGAGCGAATAACAGCTCGTAAAGTGATGATTCACACTCTCAGCTGGTTGTGACCTTCAGCTGATCTCTCTCTCTATCTCTCTCTCTCTCCTCTCCAGGTAAATCCCACCTGGCCATCGTTCAGAAGGTGAACAACGAGGGGGAGGGGGATCCGTTCTACGAGGTGCTGGGGTTGGTCACGCTGGAGGACGTCATCGAGGAGATCATCAAGTCGGAGATCCTGGACGAGTCCGACCTTTACAGTGAGTCAGCGTTTTCCCTGTCGGCGGCCACGACACAGAAACAAACGTCATCGACGCACACAGACACACACAGACGCACACAGACGCACACAGACACACACAGACACCCACTGATGACCTCGAGATGTTTGACCTCGTGCAAATAAAGCTGCGTATTTAAAGCAGCATTATGTAACTGTTTGACCGGTTTTCACAGTGTTACATACATGTTTACTTTATCCATATCACGTCTTACAGACCCATGATATGGAAGTTTGGGGGACGTCTTTCTACATAATGTTACTTTAAGTGGTGAAAACTGAACACATGCACCAGTTTTAATCTGAAGTGTTTGTGCCAGACTGTTCCTTGCCGGGTGCAGTTATATTCTGACGTCTTGTCGTCACCAAGAAGTTAACGAACAACCAGCAGATGTTTTCGGGGTGAAACCTTTGTGACGTGAACCTCCTGAGCGTTCTGTGTTTCGCTCACTCCCTCGCTGCACCGCTGACCTCGCCGTCTTTCTCTTCTTCCTCTGCAGCCGACAACAGAAACAGGAAAAAGGTCGACCCCAACAAAAACAAGCCGGACTTCTCGGCCTTCAAGCACGACGCCGACAGCAAAGTGAAGATCTCTCCTCAGCTCATGCTGGCGGCTCATCGTTTCCTGGCGACAGGTGAAGCTAATCTCACAGCGAGCCGGCACAGATTTGTTTCAGTGTCATTCAGCGGACTGTTTCTCTGCAGCCTCCGGTGGATTAACACAGGCCGCTGTGGGCCTGATGCCCGCTGGCCTCGAGGTCAAGATTTAGCCCAATTAGTCTCTCGGTGTCGATTTAAATGGTTATATATTCGGTTATGTGGTGTGACGTTTGTTTAAGGGTCAGACAGAAGCATCACTAAAACCTGAAATGCAGCCGAGAGATAAAGAGGGAATGTGTTGGTAAAAAAAATTCTGCTTTTTAAAATACAAAACTGACGTGTTTTTCTATGTCACCGCGTCGTCGACCCAGAGGTGAGCCTGTTCAGCCCGTTCCAGATCACAGAGAAGGTTCTGCTGAGGGTCCTCAGACACCCGGACGTCATCCAGGAGCTCAAGTTCAACGAAAGTGACAAACGCTCGCCGCAGCACTTCGTGTACCAGCGGGGCAAACCTGTCGACTACTTTATACTCATCCTGCAGGTACACCACACACACACACACACACACACACGCACACCAACACACACACACACTCACGCACGCAGTGATTTGATCTCCTGGTGTTATATCGCTTATATCACTTATCGATCACACACAATATTATATATCCTCCAAAAACACCTTCGCTGAAATCTGTACTGATACTTTGTAGTCCAGACTGCTAGCTGCACGGCTAACTGAGCTAACTAGCTGACGGCAGCTACAGCTAGCAGCCGATAGCGGTTATTCTGGTGATATACTGCGCCCTCGATTTGAGTATGAATTGAACAGGTGGACAATTCTTACATATTGTACCTTTTTAGATAAATGTTGTGATGCTAAAGAAAAGAAACATAAAGTAAAAGTCCTTTATTAAAGGGTAACGCCACCAATTTTACACAATAAAGTGTGTTTACATGTCTTGAGCCTTTTGTGGCTTCATGTAATCAGATAAACTGCCTCCTGTGATGTCACTCAGCGGCTAAATTGCATCGTGGGTAATGTAGGCTGAAGGTTTTTGTAAAAAATAAGAATGTGTGGAATAGAAAAGGTGATATCTCTGTAACTGCTGTATCGATTTTGATCATTTGTTTTGAAAACCTGGCGCCTACATTACCCACAATGCAACTCAGCCACATAGTGACATCACTCGAGGCAGTTTATCAGATTACAAGCAGCTTTCTCTGGAACCACAAAAGGTTGTATACTAGTTTTTTACAAATGAACTCGTTAAGACCTGTAAACGGATTTGAATGTGTCAAATTGGTGGATTTACCCTTTAAGACTTTAATGTCCTAAAGACGTTGAACAACAGTGATGATGATGATGATGATGATTATTGATGAAGACGTCCACCTTCTCACTGCGGCTGGTGGAAGATTAGGGTTGGTACCAGTTTATCCCGGGTCAGCGCGTCAGTCTGGAGGAGTATTAACGCACGTGCAGGTCGACCTTTTAAGACTCGCCTGACTTAATGTTTCTTAAGTTGTTGTTTAGTTTTTTAACAGACGAAGAAAAACATGAAATCTTCACGTTAGAGGAGCTGGAATCTGGTAATATTTGTAATTTGTGCTAAAAACAAAGACTTAAGTGATCAAATAATCATGAAAGAAAGAGAAAAAAAAGAAAACACACATGGTTTACTGATAAAAACACATTTAAAAGCCAACAGAGAGACATGTGTCACATTATGAAAATATGTGTGGATACTAATTAGTTAATCCACTAATTAACTGAGCTCTAATTACATGTTTTATTTAAGAACCGTAGGGACAGAGCTTTAAATCAAACAGCTTTGTGTCCAAGTATCATAATGTGCAGAAAAGCTTCAAAATAAAACGTCCCTGAACGGTTTTAACAAAATAAAACGTCATGATAAAAATATGGTGTGTGTTTCTGTGGGTTGACGTGTCAGAGGGGCTCCTCGGTGTGAACGACCTTCACTAATAGATCCTCTTATGTAAGAAGGAGGCAAACGGAGGGGGGAGAGGGGATTGAAGGGGTTAAAGAGGATGGAGGGGAAGAAAAGCAGCTGAGAGGAGACGGCGGTGTAAAATCAGCAGAGCAGCAGATGGAGAGAGGAATAAACAGCAGAGAGGAGGACGAGCTGTCTGTCAGTAAATCCCTCCTCTGCACCAGGAAGAGACGAGCGCAACGCAACGCAGCGCAGAGAGGGAAGAAGAAGAAGAAGAAGCTGCTGCTGCTTCACGTGTGAACACCGACACGGCAGCAGTGAACATCACATCACAACTCCTGGTCTCGTCCTTTAATCCCCTCGTTATGAATTATAATGAGGTTACTCGTTGATACGTCCTCTGTGTTTTGAAGCTTTCATTCCCTTCGTGACCAGAGACACTGGAAAAAATATTGGGGTTAAGGGTCAAAGGTCACTACACCCTCACAAATCATGTTTTTGTCTATGAATGTTTCCCACATCGCCACATTTCCTTAAAAAGTCATTATTTTGTGTATTCAGTTATTTTTTTTTAAGTGCTGAATGAACAAGTCTAACTTTGAAATAAGACATTTAGAATAATGATGCTTAAAACAACATTATTCTAACATCAATTAGCAGAATTACCAGACGAATAGCCTCGTTTATCCACGTTTAATACCTTTTGTCAAACTACAAACTCTGTGAACCTACACGCCGACAAATACACATATTTTTCTTTCTTTCTGAGAGTCAGATGAGAAGATTGACACCACACATGTCTGTCCTTTGAATATTTAGTTAGCCAGTTAGCTTAGCCTAGCTTAGCATGAAGTCTGAAACCGGCTAACCCCGCCTTACTCATATAATCTATGTAAAAACCAAAAAGAACATGAGAAGAAACAGGATGATGGCATCGCTAATCCACGTTTCATTCCTTTTGTCAAACTACAGACTTCCTACAACGACCTCCAAGCTGCGTCTGTTAGATATTCTGACGCTAACAGCACAAACGTCAACAAGCTAGCAGCTGTTACCTCGTCGTTTTGTTTGGCATTCATCCATTTTAATGCCGCGACTCACCTCCACACCTGCACAACCAGCGTTTGGTTTAAAAGTCATGCAGACGATCCAGAGGAACTGGTGCGGCACCAGTTCCTCTGGATCGTCTGCATGACTTTTAAACCAAACGCTGGCGATCATTATTGAATAATGCTGATCTTACACTCTCAAGCTTTATTTATAGATTCGCGTCGAGGTCATCACCTGACCGCGAGGATGCGTACGCTCTGTCCACGCCGAGGAACATTAACACGTCCATGTGTGAAAACTATTAATATAGCATCAACAGAACCGCTAGCTGTCAGCCTTCACACACACATCATTCATTTTGAGTGTCCAGCCCAGTGTGTGTGTGTGTGTGTGTGTGTGTGTGTGTGTGTGTGTGTTAATGTTTGTGTATCGCGGCTCTTTTGTTGAGTCGTGTTTGTAAGTGTGTCTTGGAACAGGGAGGCTTTGTTGTCGACACCTGAGGTGTGGATGAAGTGACTTCAGACACTCAGCGGGACACCTGAGCACCGCTGCTCCTGTTCCACCGCTGAAAAAACATATACGTGTGTGTGTGTGTGTGTGTGTGTGTGTGAGGTAAAGAGACACTGGAGCAGAGCACCTGTGGCAGGATGTAATATTTATAGGGCGTCAAAGTGTTTCTGTTACCTGCCACAGGAGACGACTGCTGGAGTTTGCACAACAGAGTTTCCTGAACGACTGTAATACACACTGCGAGATAAAAGGGCTTATTACACAAAATATTGTGTGTGTGTGTGTGTGTGTGTGTGTGTTTCAGGGGCGAGTGGAGGTGGAAGCCGGAAACGAAAACATGAAGTTTGAAACCGGGCCGTTCTCTTACTACGGAGTCATGGCTCTCAGCTCGGCATCGCTGGGTGAGACCACACACACACACGCACACACACACACACACACACACACACACACACACACACAGATATAATAACAGTCTTTCAGATGTTGGGTAAACACACTCTGTCCTGTGTTCTTCAGGAGGCACATTGACTTTATCAGTGTGTTTAAGACGGCAGGAATCACTTTAAATCACTGATCCTCCTCAGTGATGTTGAGTTCTGCTGCTGCGTCGCTGGACAAGAAACTTCTGTTCATCATGCTAGTGACGGGAAACTCTTTTGTTTGCCGGGTGCAGGGACATTTAAAGAACTTAATAAATGTTTATATAACGTATATTTGTCTGCAAATTACACATAAAAAACATATCTTGACCTGAGACGTACTGCCAGCCGGTCTTTGGCGCTGACGGGGTCCCAACATCCATTTTACTAAGCTGCCGACACACACACACACACACACACACACACACACACACACACGTGGTTGGTGTTGCTAATTACACACATCGTTACTGTCACGGCGATCGTTCTTGGTGTGGACGACACTTAATAATTCACATTTGACCTAGAAGCCCTGATGTGAGTGCTATGAAAAGACAGACCCAGTTGTGTTAAGTAGGCAGGTTTTGTTTCTCACTGATCCACCTGCGCACTACATCACCCACAATGCAACTCCGCCGATCAGATTACATGCAGCTTCCTCTGCAGCCACAGAAGACTTTTTAATTCTGTATTCACAAACACACTTTAGGGTGTAAAATGTGTGGCGTCGCCCTTTAAAGATTCAAAAGTCTGAACTGAAACGAGACGTTCTGTCTGTTTTTCACAAAGTGCTGCGTCAGTGTGTGCTGCTCATCAAGCTGTTTGTGTTTGAAGAGAGCGGCGGAGAAGTCAATAGGCTTAGTCCAGACGGGGAAACACTTACTGCGGTCTGAGTTCAGGCAGAGTTTGTCTCCAGCCGTCTGAGCCGACAGCTGCCGCCTGACAGGTCGACCCGACATGTTTTTATCCTCAGATTTCATTTGGGAGAGTTTGAAACGGAGCTTTTTATATTAAGCAGCAACGAACACTTCTATTTACTTCGAAACCCTTTTATTAAACTTGACAAACGTTTAGTCAGAGGTCTCTTTCTCTCTCTCTCTGTCAGCGAGGTCGACGGTTTCCTCAGGTAGAAGGTTTGATGGAGCATCAGCTTCACTGTGCAGGTGTAAAACGAGGCAGGTGTTGAATGATGTAATCCCACCTGAGAGGCCACAGAGCAGCCGGCTGGTGTCAGAGTGCTCCTGAACACCTCATCACTGCTGCTTCTGTCAGGGGAGAAACTCTGCTGACTCCTGCTGGTCCAGCAGCAACATGACCGCTGGTTAAACATGTCTCTCTTCTTCTTCTTCTTCTTCTTCTTCTTCTTCTTCTTCTCCCGCTGTCCTGTCCACTTCCTGTCAGCTGTTTGCGTCCCTGATTAACTGCTGTCTGTACTCCATGTGCACATTATGCAGCTCAGTTTGTGTGCATGTGCAGCATCAAATGTCAAACACCAGATCATTTCTCATCCTGAACGCACGCTTTTAGATTTTAAAACTGAACTGAATTTGATGTTTACAGTTTTTTCCAAACAGAGCCGAACCCATTTTATCTTAAAGCAGATGTGTAATTATCAGATGTTTCATTTAAAGATGGTGTTTTTATCGGCAGATAAGTAACGTCACAACATTACAAAAGCAAATAAAAAGCCGAGAGTTGACAGAAATGGTTTGTAAAACACTAAATCTGTTTATATTTTAACGACATTTTGAAAGCTACAACTGTAATTTTCTTTTTACATTTGTTGTCTATTGAGGTTTTAAAATGAACCTTTGGATTTCTGTCATCACCCTGAAACATTTATTTTCTTAAATCCTCAATTTAATCCTCTGAAATGTTAAAATGCCTTTTAAAATGTTGTTTCTGAAAGGCCAGCTCATCTGAACTGAAGCAGGATACTTGACAACACTGGAGTTAAAAGAAATGTTTGGACCATATAAATTGTATAATACTGATAATTAAAGGGAAGTTAAATCTTTAGACAGTCAAAAATTGCCTGAACTTCAACGAGAATGAAGCTTCAGGTTCAGCAGCAACATAACTGCTGTCTGATAACCGAAATACGAACTTATCGCCGTTATAACAAGAAATATAAATATGCTTTTTATCCCGTTATTGTTAAAATAGAAAACGTTTATCTCGAGATGAATGGTGAATTTTTTAAAGAGGTTAAAATGTGAGATGTTGTTATGATTATAAACTTTTCACGTTACAACATGATCTGTTTTCTTTTCTTTTCTCTGGAAGTTTTTTGGTTTGTGGATCTTTTTTTCAAAAACACTGAAACAAGAGAATTTAATTGTTTTGTTTACTACAGAAGATTAATTTAACGAGGTTTCTGACAGCGTGTCGTTACTCCGACAGTCGTCCTGCAGGTTAGTTAGTTCCATCTTGTGTCTTTTGGATAAAAACTTCTGCATCTAAAGAGAAAAGCTGCAGAGTCGACGACGTGTTTTCCGAGCGGCTGAAATGAAAAAACCAACCAGTGAACCAGCTCATCTGTCTCTCTCTGCCCCTTCCTCCCCCTCCTCTCTCTCAGCCGTCACCCCTCCTCTCTCCCCATCAGTGGCGTCCCCCCCTCCACGACGCCTCTCTCTTAAGAGGTTTTCTCTGTTCTCTCGTTTCCCAGGTAAACACTCGCATGGGCCAGAGGAGGGAGGAGGGAGGGAGGAGGGAGGAGGGAGGAGTCGGGAGGGGGTTCCTCTTTAAGCCAATCTCACCATCTCCCTTTTTTTTTTCCTCCATCATCTTCAGAGCCCTGATCCAGCAAGTCCAGGCCCGGAGTTAATACACACTGTTGGCAACAAGTACAGGCTTTGTGCTTTTTTAAAGTTTAGTTTTGCTTTTTGCCTCTTTGTTGATGCTTTTTGAGAAAACGCTAGAATGCTTGAGTCACCGTTAACCTCCAAGAAGGCTTTCTGTCAAACTGTAAGTCAATGAAAGAAGCAGAAAATGCTGCATGTTAACTAAATTGAAGCATCTCTGCTATAATTTAGCTCAGGTACAAATAAAGGTGCACATAAGATTAGCAAAATAGCACAAAATGCCAAATATTTGCTTGTTCCAGCTTTGTGAATTTGAGAATTTGCTGCTTCTCTCTGTTCTGTAGCACTGAAACGTTATTGGATTGTTTTAAATTTAAAGACGTCAGCTCGGAAGTGAAATAAAAGTTCCCAGAGGACAAGAGAACAGTCTATAACCTAAATTCTCAGGTCAGCGTCGGGTTTAAAGGGTGGGACCAGAACCAGAGAGAGTTCTGCTGACCCATCGGATCACACAGCGTCTTCTCCCGTCAGAATCTGGATTGCAACTTGCTGGATGGGGCTCTCGGCGTGGCCCCCACTATTTTCTAACCCCCGTCACCACCTCCTCCCCTTTAACCACTGATCTGTGGTCAGATATTAATCATAACTCCTGTCACGTATCAACCTGAGGAGCAGGCTGATCTGACTGTAGACCTGTGGTGGAAGGAGTTTGACATCTTGACAAATACACATATTTTTCTGTCTTTCCGAGAGTCAGCTGAGAAGATTGACACCACACATGTCTATCCTTTGAATATAAATTTAGCCAGTTAGCTTAGCCTAGCTTAGCATCAAGTCTGAAACCGGCTAACCCCGCCTTGCTTATCTAATCTAGGTAAAAACAGAAGAACATGTGAAGATACAGGACGATGATTGAAGTTTAGATGAGCTCCTGCAACCTATTTCTAGTCTTTATGCTAAGCTAGGCTAATTAGCTTCTGGCTATAGCTCCAAAGTCACCATACATGAAAATCAGAGCGGGACTGATCTTCTCATTCAACCTCGATAAAAAGACAGAAAAATAAAAAGCGTATTCCTCAAAATGTTTGGACTGCTCCTTTAAGCTCAGCTGTGACCTCCCTCTTGATCTCCTCTCACTGAAGTTCTCTGATCATCACCGACGTTCTCGCTCCTTTAACACAACCCCCTTTAACAAAAACAATAAAAAAGAACGACGAGATCGCCTCTCCCGCCCTAAGATCACCCTCCATGACATCACTAACACCGGCCAATGAGAGCGGCTCTTGCTCTGAGCGCAGACGGAACCCGCTTCAGTCGTGAAACGCTCAAACGATGCACTCCGCCTCATCGCATGGCATGTTTGTGGCGTTGCTAACAAACACGATCTCATCTCATTGATCGACATCGATACACATGGTGTGCTGTATGTGTTGTGTATCTGTGTGTTGTGTTGCTCTCACGGACGTCTTCAGCTCATATTTTCATGTGTTTCACTCAGTTTCTCCTGTTGTTGTTGTTTCTCTGTGTGTTTCCTGATGCTGTTAATGTTTATCTCCCTGTGTGTGTGTGTGTGTGTGTGTGTGTGTGTGTCCTCCTCGGCGTCTCTCTCTCTCTCTCTTATTCACTCTTTTTTCTCTGTCAATCCCAGAGTTTCGTTCGCCGTCACACGGGGGCAACCTCAACCGCTCTGCGTCTCTGAGCTGCACTGAGCGCGCTCCGGAGGGCGGCTCCGTGGGCGGCAGCATCACTCAGATCCCGGGCACCCCCTTCCAGTACATACCGGACTTCTGTGTACGAGCTCTCACAGACCTGCAGTTTGTCAAGGTAACGCTCAGGTTCAGTAAGCACCAGGTACATTATCGTAAAAACACACATTACAGGTAGAAATCCTGGAGTACAATCAGCAAAGTAAACTCAAAGTGCCAGCAGGAGAAGAACTCCCTCTGCAGTAAAATGTGTCTGATTCTTGTTTAGCTAACTGAGCTGACGCAGCCGTTGTCATGGATACAGGCAGTCCAATGGTTTCTGTCCTCCTCAGATCACTCGTTCTCAGTACCAGAACGGTCTCCTGGCGTCTAAGCTGGACAGCACGCCACAGTCTCCGGAGGGCAGCCACACCCGTCTGGACACGTCGGCCTCTTTGCCCCCCGCGACGCCACCGGGGAACCGCAACCCTCTGCCGCTGGCCACGCCTCCCGCACGGCGCCAGCCGTCAAACACTCGCGCCCCTCTGCCCCCGACCACCATCTCCTCCTCCTCCAGCCGCAGACCGAGCCAGTGTCTGCCTCAAGCAACTCCGCCTCCGAGCAACCACACGGTCTCTCTCTCCCAGATCTCTCCGTCCTCCATTAGTACAACGACAGGCACCTTTAACCCCCACTCCACTCAGACCTCCTCCCTGTCCTCCAAGTCCCAGCAGTCCCCGGCCCCCGCCGGGCCGGAGAACGGGCCGGGAGAGACCACCACTCTGCTCAGTGAGCAGCAGAACTGTGCGGGCCCACGCAGGCCCAGCCACACCCAGGCACACCCCCACCCACACGTACACACCATCAGTCACGCACACACTGAAAGCACCATCTAACCACCGTCCCTGCGGGGGAACCAAACTACCTGTGCACTCACCTACGTAACACACACTCGCACTACTTCTCGTTCCTGTCTGCTTGTCGTCTCCTGAACTTTCTGTAGTCGTCTGAGGGACGCTGAGGATCAGCACATTTGTGTATTTTGTAAACAGAGATCCTCTTCTGATCCCTTCCTGCATGATCCCCTCCCACCACCGAAGAAGAAGGAGAACAGACTGACGAGGGAACACGAGTGAGGAGGAGAAATGTGGACAGGGTTGTTTATGTGAGTGAGCTCAGTTCACCCAGGTTACAAAGAGAGTCTCGGCTGATCTCTGACCTGTTCTGGTTTTGTTCGTCCAGGTTTTGAGATTTCTGCCTCCACCTCAGTGACATATTAACTCAACAGAAACGTGTCCTTTACTGAAACAATTTTCGAGTTTCTTTGGATCATTTACAGACATCAGTGTGAGCTAGTTTCAGAAAAAGCACTTCACCTGTACAAGAACTGCTCACAGTGAGGTCTGTGGATTGTTCAGAATAACAAGGACGTCTGTGTGGGTGCACTCAAATCTTAGGGTATGAAATTGCACAGCTTGTTAAAAAAAAAAAGTTAACTTCCAAGTTGTAATCACGACTGGGAAAGCTCTGATTATCTGAGAACGTCTGACTCGGCTCTTACAGTGAGGAAGTGCCTGAAAACCAAACAAACATGGACGCCAAAGACTGTTCGATGTAGTGAAACTTGATTTTAAGGGGATAGACGGAGAGGGGATCAAAAAAGAGACGGCTAATGCTAGCTAGGCTCTTTCAGTGCTAATGTGTAGCAAGGTAGGCTAGCTAGCTTCCACCTGTTGTTAACGGTGCAGTAAACGATTTGTGCCTGTCGGGGAAAAAAGGGAAACAAAAAAGACTCCGGTACGTAGCGCACTGTGGCGGGTTGACAACACGTCTCCTAGCAACGCTGTTTGTCAGTTAGCTGTTGTCATGGGAACCGCCCGGAGCTTTTTGTCAAACCTCATTGGTTGACGATCTCAGCGACACAAACAAACTTGGCAGATATCTCAAAACCTCCGCACATAAAACAGAAACTGTTTGAAGGTTGTTGGGTTTTTTTTGTAACTTCTGTGAACTGACCCTTTAAATCACCACCGGTACGACATTTACAGACACCTGAACATTCCCACCTGTCGATCCAGACCCTGCTGCACCGGCTACTGTGAAGAGCAAATCTGTTCAGTTGTTGTTGTTTTTTTTTAAATTCAGTTTTTCCAAAGAGTGAAACTTCCAGAAGCTCCGCGGTTACAGCCGAGGTTTTGTTTCAGTACGGCTGCGTTTTAGTCGGGTCTTGTTATAGAAGGCCCGGTTCGATCCAGCACGTTGTCTCGAGTTCAGACGGCTTTTATCGAGGCGTAGTTACGAATGAATGAGTCCGTGTCCTGTGCTGAGCTGTCAGTGGATCAATTCAACTACCAGCAAACGGACCAGATTCACTGTTCTGAGTGGAAGTTAAACAGCCGCGCCGGTGATTTTGAATGTTTTCACCCATTAAATACAAATCGAGTGATACAAAGTTTTAGATCATTTATCAACTCATGCGGTAGCTTTTGGATATATTAGCTAATTGAAGGCAGCTTTTGGTTTCCATTCATTTTTAAACATGCTAATATTAGACGTACACACAACAATACTACACAAAAAGCAGATTTTATGTTTGCACAACTCAAGCAACTAGATCTCTGATTGGCCAGACTCCTGCCAACACATGACAGCCGGCCAATCAGAGCTCCCTGCGCCAGGAGAGACGTCTTTAAATTAAACACACTTTCATCAAAATATTATAATTAATTCACTAGTTGAAGACAGAATAAGAGTCATTTTTAAAAAAAACATTTTTAAGTAATGTAATGTGAAGTATTTCAAGGCTTTTTGCCGTCATGAATGTTTTAAATTCCAATAATAAAACTCAATTAAATGATTTTTTTCTACCGTACAGAACTGAATTGAAACCAGCGGCTGCCTGAAAAGTAGAAATAAAAACTAAATTCATGCATGCACTAAAAAATAGTCTGCAAGGATAATAAATGACACATGATTTGTAATTAAGAGGCTGAAACAAAAACACCGGTATGGCCCTTTAAGTCGATGTTATTAGTGTTGTGAAGGTCCTCCTGACCAAAGGCAATATGTGTTAAATTATTTAAGTTCCAAGAGTGATTTAAGAATATTTATTTGACGTTATCTTTATTTATATATATCTATTTGACGTTCAGTTTCTTGTTTTGTATTTTAGAGATTTTATTTATTGTTTTCTTTCGTTGGTTCTTGAAAACTCTGCAGTTTGAGTTGAAGGACGAGCTGCAGACGATGCTGTACGTTATATTCTCACTGTGAACGAAGACACGACGAGCCGACCAAACCGGATCTGACGTCGCTGCGACACTGTGGACTGATGTCAGAGGTTAATGTGTCTCCTCGCACGCAAGTTTGACGTGTGACACGAAAGACCAAATAACCCAGAGGAACATGTAGTTTAGTTAAGAGGTTCCAGTAGAACGTGTTTTTAATTAAACATCATCTGCTGTCCAAGTTTAATGAGGGCATTTCTACGTATTCTCTGCACAAGACTCTTTAAAAGCCAGAACAAACTCGGCTCTGGTGGGCTCTGAACGGTTCTGGTTCGGAGCAGGAAGGTTTAAGAGTCTCTGCATACCATAAACATGAGGGGAAACATTTAGGAGCAGTTTTCAAAGAATGCAACAATTTTGGAAACTGTTATCTTGCTGAGAGTCAGACGAGTATTCTGAATTTTGAAGTCACAAGTCGTCCTTTCTGGGTCGAGTCGAGTTTCAAGTTAGCAAGCTTACTACGTTAGCTAGCATGCTACTGCTAGCACGATTAAACCCCCCCAGGTCTCGCCGAAGAAAAGATAACCCACGTTGACTGTGCCACAGTTTACATCTGCTTCCCCACGAGACCACATGAACGAGATCAGCTGAGGCGCTGCTGGATAATCATCCTCATGTAGTGTGTGATGCCCCGTTATTAGAAGATCTTGTAATGTACGTGTGTGTTTGAGAGTAGAGAGAACATCTATGAACCTTCTTCTTTTTCTTCTTCTTTAAAAATCGGTGAGGATTTTAAAACTGGAGATTGATCTGTTCACCTGATTCTCAGCAAGAAATCAGTTTCCCCCTCAAACGTCGAGCTTTTCCTTCGACTTGTGTTCCACTCGTTGTGTTGACCTTTGCGCTCGCTGTAAGCCCGGAGTTAATACCGACAACACTCGCAGCACAATAACTCAACGACAAACATTCCACTGCACGTCTTCTCTCCGACCCCCCATCTCCTCGCAGACCCTCGCGATGTTTCCTGTGACTGTGGGCAGCAGTTTATGTACATACTGTTTGTTTGTGTGCGTCCGTATCCAAAACCAGGGATTGCTTCATATACATGGCACCTAAAACAATGTGAAGTACATTTTAATTGTGTGTGTAGATGACTCTGTTGAACCCGTGCTGGGAGCAAGAAAAAACGGCGGACGTTGGGTTGTGTTCCGGCGGACTGAAGACGCAGAGATAAAGAGATTAACATGAAGACGACTGTAGCAGCTCACCTTTCACCCTCTGTGGGTGAGCTCAGACGTTAAAGCTGCTAGCATGTAATCTACCTACTTTATTTTCCTCCTATTTATGCAGTGACACTGTAAAGATGACTTATTTTGTCGATGATATAGTGATTTATTTGAAGAAAAAAAAAGATAAACAACTGTTGTATAAGCTAGCACTGATTTGAAAACACTTTAAACATGTGAGTTACGTAGCAGAAGTCTGAAAACTGAATATTCCAAAGCATTTCTTTTTTTCCCTTTTTTTTCTGGGATGATCTCCAAACGCTGGATTAGCTGTGACTCCCCCCGTGAAGCCCCAGCTTCACCGAGCGTGAGCCGCTTTGTGGTTGTTTGATTTCATTTTTTGTTTTAAACGACTGAGCATATGCACCAATAACGCCCGACTGTGACGGGTGTTGAGGTTTATTTTCTTACCGTGAGGTCTTGAAGAGGATTTCAGTGTCAAAAAAAGACCCTCGTTGTTTCAGTTTTGTGCGTACATGTTGCATGTTGCAAGATTTATTTGTGCTTTACCAAAACGACCACACAGCTAACCGTGGAGGGTGTGAGAGGCCGGCCACCGTGTGAGAAACATGACAAACATGCGATTTTATTTAGAGAAGTTCTGGTATTTGTTTCAGAGCTGGGCTCTAGACGTTCATGTGTCAGTGTGTAAATGATTCTCACTTGTTTATCTACAAACAGCCGCTGGATCGCTCTCCTCGTTACCACCAGACTCCACTGACAAAAACAGCAATTTTACCACACAGCTCATCCAACATGAAAACCATTTTGTTGTCCACTGCGCCAACAATCTCCAGCTCTGCTGTCTGACAACATAATAGAAACAGTTCCTACAGAGGGAGAACGTTTTGTTAATCATAAGGAACCTTTTTGTAACCACGAACAAAAGAAATCGTTTGAGATGTGAGTTGTTGCAGGAAGACAACGTTGGAAATGGGAGTCAGAGTTGGAGAGAAGAGTTTACCTCGAGGAACTTGCAGCAGAATCTTATTTTATATAGATATAGATATATAAACATTTCCCAGCGAGATTCCTCCTTGAACGAGACAAAAATTATATGATTTAACAAAAAGTGTTTGATTGCTGGAAGAGCAAAAAAAGACAAACCGGGACGACTTAAGTGTCGATGAAGATCTGTGAGGTAAAATTACTGTTTTTGTGAATGGAGTCTGGTGGTGATGAGGAGACCAATAACAATAAAAAAAAAAGTCAACCAAATGTGAAGAAACGAAAGTGTTGTTACGTCAGAGCTGCGTGTTGAAGTTAGCATGCTAACCAGCTAGCCCGTATCCTCAGCTAATATCAGCTGTACGGTCAACTGAGCTAACGAGCTAACAGCAGCAACATTTAGCAGAAATTCGCAGTTTCTCTGGTGACGTGCTGCCTCTTATTTGTTTGGAAAATGAATTTGACAGGTGATAAATTCTCACATATTTCACCTCTGAAAGAAAAAGGCCCCATGAATCATTTACACATCCAAACATGTAAATAAAGAGTCCAGGTTTGAAAATACTGAAACTTACTTTGAACCCGCCGCATTGTTGAGTTGACGCTGACGTTTGTGCGGGTCAGAATCTTTTGTTCACAAGTTGCAGGTGAATCAAACAAACCGGGTTCATTCTCCTGCGTAGAATAACAACAGACCTCCTCCTGCACACAGTGGGAGGACTGGGGGAGTTATCGGGGGCCCAGTAGCTTGTTTCCCCCCCGTGGTCCCTCTGCTGGGTGAGTCCGGCCCTGGAGAAGATCAACACATAGATTTTATTCAGCAGGCGAAGAAGAACCTGCTCGTTAAATTAAACATATATATTCTAGTCTTAGCCTTACCCTCTGTTGGAAGAAGATTTAGACCTGCCTGCTGGTTCATTTAGGTCTCATGTAGCAATCGGTCTGATACTGGTTCTTCCAGTGAAGCCACTGGTTGGCTGTGTGACTGCCAGTTTGTGTACTGGGAAACGTGCAAACAACTGTTGTTAAACTTATTAATGTATTTATTGTAAACATTGTATTTATTGGGGTTTTTCTTGTTGTTTTTTCTGTGAAAATCGGGCTTCCAGCTGTGAGACGCGGCTTCGACACTGTGTTCAGTTCCCTGATTTCGCTTGTTTGTGTTCTGTTATTGTAAATACTTTGTACATGAAGACGTGGAAAAAGGGGCATTTGTGTGACGCTGAAAGAGAGAGAGAGAGATCTATTTATGACGAGAGAGAGAGAGGAGGTGTCGTTTTAAAGTTTCATTTCCGTTGTTTTGCTAGGGAAGCATTAAATAGCAATAAACATTGCACAGCGTTGACCTCAGATCATGATTTACTCCTCTTATCTTCTGCAGCTTCCTCCCGTTTTCTCATTAGATAACCAAAGCTCGCTCCTTGTTTCTCCTTCCCCGTCCTCCCTCTTTCCTGTCATCCTGTATCCCTTTTTTTTTTTTTCCCTCTCTCCTCCCTACGACTCCTTTCTCCTGACATGTTTTTCACCCCGCCTCTTATCTCGACTCCTCTCCCGCCGCTCTGAGTATTGAAATTCCTCCGATCTGCTAAGCCGTTTTTATTGTTCGGACCTTTTTTTCTATCATGGGACCGAGCGAGGGGAGGGAGCCGGGCTTATCAGCAACTCCTGTAGTGTTGGTTTTTCAGCCCGGCGTCCATGTGATGATTAGACCTGTGGGAAGGTTAAATATTCTCTGGTGCTGCGTTTCTCAGGCCGGGCCAGTTTTCCACACTGTGTATCATTCACGACGAGATTGTTTGAGGTTTTTTTGCATCTTTTATCAGCGCATCTTCCATCTCAGAAACATTTAGGTTACGATTTCTTTGCACACAGAGAGTAAAAAGGCAGTATTTATCAAGTTCAAGGACCTGGAAGAACAAAAATATAGGTATTAATCTCCCCAGGATGTGTATAGTACATGCAGAGAACCTGGTTGGAAGGTTTTTAATATTCAGATTGTTTGACTGATTTTTCTTTTATTTGGATGGTTGAACAAAGATGGAGGAGCACTTCTAAAACATGGATTTAAAGCAATGTGTACATACTGTTTTATAACTACTGTAAGGCATTTGAAGAAATCTATGAGGTTAATAAACCTGGGATATATTTCTCTACAGAAAAAAAATCTGCCTCTGTTTGATTCACAAAGTTTCCAGCTGCAGGACTGAAGGTTTGTTGTCGTTTGTGTTCACTGAGCACACAAACAAGCTGTGACGGCCACACAAACTGCACAAATATAATGAAAACACGACAGGAAATACACACAACAGATGGATTTGTGTTTGATTTTAGACACCTTCATAACTGTTCTGTGCTAAACTCACTTCAAACTTGTTTAATTTCTGGCTGAAAATGAGATTCAGAAAGACGTCTCCCTCATCTGACTTCACCGTGAGAATTCGGAGAGCGTGCAGGTGAAGTTAATGTGAGTAAATCTTTAAAGGAATAGTTCACACAACAAGGAAACTTCATGTTGATGGAAACTCAGGTGAAGTTTCGTCGTCCACAAAACATTTCTGGAGCTTTGCAGCAAAACAGCGTTGAAGCGTTCTGCTAAACAGCTGACGCAGAGAAACAACTGAATTTGGCTCCATTCAGCTCATTTGGCGTAATAATGAAAACATGTTATTTAATCCCATTTTTAAGATGCACTCTTCACTGTAGCTGCTGAGCAAAAAGCTCACAACCCCGTTAAGGTGTTAAATAATAAAGTTTTCAAATCAATTTGGGATCTCAGGGTATTCTGGAGATTTAGGCGAACAGTATGGAGCCATGTTATCTGTTTTTTCAGTTGTTTTTTTCAGTTTTAAATCAATTCTCCAGGTGTTTCAGTTGTTTGCCAGCGACTCTAAAAGCTGCAAAGCTCCAGAAATGTTTCTGTGGACGACGAAACTCCACCTGAGTTTCCATCAGCATGGAGGTGAGGAGGTGATGACTGGATTTGTTATTTCTGGGTGAACTTTTCCTTTAAGGCAGATTTTCTTCCTCTTCTCCTTCATTACAGTCTGCAGAGGAGGATAATCACAGCGAGCAGCTCTTTCACTCACTGCTGCTTCAAGAGACTTAAAAAAAGAAGAACGTTTGAGGGTTAGTTCCTCAGATTTTGCACAGTGTGATTAAATTTGCATTAATTCGGTGAATAAGTGTCCCGCAGTGATGAATGACTCGCCGTTATGAAATGGAACAAAGATGGGCGTGGCCTCCATCTTGTTTTCTCCTGTTTTATTGGCTGTGAGGACAAACTGACTCCGATTGGCTGTTTTTTCAGAGGAGGCGGTGCGATGAGAAACAAAAACATTCAGGAGTCGAGACCCAAAATGTCCCGGAGCCCCTCAGCGCCGCCTGTGTGCGTGGAGCCAAAATGGCCGCCACGCAGTCCAGTTGCCGCGCTCGTTTTGTTTGGCTGGCTCGGCCCCCGGTGGGCGGGGCCGCTGCGGGGCTACAGTCACATGATCCGCGCGGAGCCAGGCCGACCAATTCCAATATGGTGGCCAGCTTGGCAGGTCTACGGTTCCTGTTGATGATATTGTTGTTCTGCGGGATCAGGTACGGCGCCTGCAGCCAGGAAGCTCCGCAGGTCCTCGGGCTGCGGCTGGAAGACCCGGCGGGTCTGGTGTGCATGAAGGATCGGATCATCTCGGCGCCGGAAGGAGCCACGTTCAAGCTCCGTCTCTTTGGGACTGATCTGGACCTGAATGGAAGCCTGGCGTTCGCAGGGGCAGCTGGTGGAGCTGCCGGGGCGGTCGGGGATGCGCCTGACCCGTGTGGGACGGAGTCCCGCCGTTTCGAGTCCGCTTTCCAGGTGACGAAGAACTTCACCAAGGACGAGGACCACGGCGGGCTGATCACGGTGGCGGTCCGGCCGAGGAGCAAACCTGACGGCGGCGAGCAGAGCTACCACCACCTGTGTGTGCTGAGCGGGGGGACGTGGGCGTCCGTGGGCCCGGACAGACTGCGGGTCGACACCGACACGGCTCTGCCCGCAGACCACATCCCGCCGTGGGGTCTAGCGGTGCTCGTGGTGCTGCTGCTGCTGGTGTGCGCGCTGCTGCGGACTGTGAACCTGAGCCTGCTGTGGCTGGACCCGGTGGAGCTGTACGTCCTCCACAGCTGCGGGTCCGAGGAGGAGAAGCGGGCCGCCAAGCGCCTGGAGCCGATCCGGAGGAGGGGGAACTTCCTGGTGAGTGTCCGGACACTAACACGGGTTAAAGGAGCAGTGTGTAGAAATGTGACGGAGCTTCATCTACTGATGCACAAAGTAAACAAAACAAACCGACTGAGTAAACAAACTGATCTTAAAGGCAACACAATGTATACGGTGTTACTTTGTTTACATGTGGCGGACCCTGCCACTCAAACAGTGTTCTGGGACCTTATTGTCCTCTGAGAGCAGTTTGTTTATTCAGTTCTTGTGAAAAAAAAAGAAATATGTCTGGGTTTGTTTGACCTCATCAGTAGGATAATATTATCTTTCTGAGTTTCTGGATTTCTTTTCCTAAAACCACGCGTTGCCCCTTTAAGTCCACTGAGGTCACCGGATGACAAACTGAGATGATGAAATCTCTGCTAGAAGCCAGTAAGTCGACCTTGAAGGGAAGGAGTGGAAGATTTGTGTCAAGTTATTTATTTATTTATTTATTTAACAGTTGCTTTTTTGTTTCCTGACACGGACCAGTGTTTCCCACACGTAGACTCTGCGTGGGCTCACTGTAGTATGAATGGAAACATGTGACAGTCATCAGCTGTTTTGTTTAATTAACAAGCTCATACAATATTCATTTAAAAACCTTACTGCCCTGTTCTCTCCAGCAGTAGGATAAATATCACAAACTGTACGGGACCAGAACAGAATAGACTCGTTCGTGAACCTTTGTGTGACCCGGTTTGTTATGGAACTGTCACACAACACCTGCCGTTACCATCACAACTAAATTCCAACCTGCGGGAAACCCTGCATGAACCCGCACTGCTGCGACGGCCCGTGTCCACGTTTGAATGATGTCCATCTGCTGTTTTTATTATGATGGAAGACAAATACTTAAAAGACCAGAGCAGCAAACCAGTAACCAGAAAACACTCTGATGTGGATCAGATCTGTGAGGACTGACGAGGAGATTGTGTTTCCTTGGTGTCTCTCTGTCCGTCCCAGACCTGCTCCCTGCTGTTCCTGTGTGCGGTGGGACACTCGGTCCTCGGGGTGCTCCTGTACCGGGCTCTGGGCTCCATCGTCTCCGCCGTCTTCACCAGCGGCTTCCTCATCTTCTTCCTGGCGGAGATGGCTCCTCACATCCTCTGCTCCGGGTACGGGTTCCAGCTGGCTCCGGGTCTGACCTGGCTGGCCCAGGTCTGCATGGTGCTCACCTGCCCCCTGTCCTGCCCTCTGGGGCTGATCCTGGACCTGGCTCTGAGGAGGGACATCAGCACCTGCGGGATAAGAGAGAGGGCGATGGAGATGATCCGCACCAGCGTCAACGACCCCTACAGGTAAACTGAAGGCGGTCTCAGGTGATGGTGTGTGTTTGAACCGCTCCGTCTCATGGCTGCCGTCTCCTGTGTGCAGTGAGTTTGTGAAGGAGGAGTTCAGCCGAGGGACGCTGCGCAGTAAGACGGTGGAGGACATCCTGACCCCCCTGAAGGACTGCTTCATGCTGCCCAGCTCCGCCGTCCTGGACTTCTCCACCATGTCTGAGATCATGCAGAGCGGATACACCCGGGTGCCCATCTACGAGGAGGAGAGGTGGGAACAAACACACTCACAGCGAGGTACATGTTTAGTTCCTCTGCAGAGCGGTGTCCCATCATCACCACGTGTTTGATTCTCCAGGTCCAACATCGTGGAGATCCTCTATGTGAAGGACTTGGCTCTGGTGGACCCGGACGACTGCACCCCCATGACGACCATCACCAAGTTCTACAACCACCCGCTGCACTTTGTCTTCAACGACACCAAGCTGGACGCCATGTTGGAGGAGTTCAAGAAAGGTTGGATATCGTATTACATCTGTGTGTTTACATTTGACTTAGCTTACCCATAATTCATCAGCTCTAAGGGCCTGTAAAGTACAGGAAGTATAATAATAAGTAAGGCTGTGTAGCCTATATTTACTATTTTGCCAATTAGCACCATTAAAGGTATGCTGAATGAGCTATTATCACTTCCTGTTTGCACTGCACTCATGCATGTACAGACAACTATCACTGGATTACTTTGATACTGAAGAAAACTTAAAAGTGAGATGTTTTTAAGGCAAGTTCTGCAGTTATGAAGAGCATGTTTTTTTCTATGATTTCTAAGCAGACTCAGATGAACACAGGAGATAAAAACATTATCAGGAAGTGTGATTCAACCTGAATCTAAAAATATGTGCACCATGTCTGTGTGGATTTGACTTAGTTTACCCATAATTAATCAGACTCTCTGGGTTGAGCCCTGTGTTTTAAGCTTATATCCATTCTTATGCCACTTAGCACCATTAAAAGTATGCTGAATTAACTGTTAGCAGTTCAAGTTTGCAGTGTACCCAAAGATGTACAGAAAACTATGACTTCACTGCTTTGATACTGAATGAAACTTAAAAGCGTGCTAATTCTAGGGCAAGTTCTGCAGTTGATTTCAGGACATTTATCTACAATGGACACAGGAAATAATGTGTTGTGTGTGTTTAGATTTGACTGAGTTTGCTCATGATTAATCAGCTGTAAGGGTTGTAAAGTACCTTGAGACAAACAGGAAGTAGAAGTTTTCCCCTGGATTCACTGAGCAACACTTTGGGATGCAACCTGAACCCTGTGTCTTCAGCATTTAACACTTTTGTTTTGCCAATTAGCACCATGGAAAGTATGCCGAATTAGCTATTAATAGTTCCTGTTTGCAGTGTACTCATAAATGTACAGACAACTGTAACTTAATGACTTCGATACTGAAGAACACTTTAAAACAGGTGAATTCTCAAGCAAGTTCTGCAGTTGGAAAGAGCTCTTTATCTCTGACTTCCAAGCAGATTTGTGGACTTTTATTCACTATAGACATATCTGTCATGTCTCTTGTACTGAAGTGGAGACAGAAATCTTAAAACGTGGTCACTATAAATCAAAATCTTGTCTGTGATTTGACCTCTGACCTCTGATCGCTCCATCAGGTAACTCTCACATGGCCATCGTCCAGAAGGTGAACAACGAGGGGGAGGGGGATCCTTTCTACGAGGTGCTGGGGTTGGTCACTTTAGAGGACGTCATCGAGGAGATCATCAAATCAGAGATCCTGGATGAATCCGATGGCTACTGTAAGTTTCTGTAGATGTCGTTACTGTTCGAGTGTCCGACATGTTTTATTAAAACGTCTCCTCCTGCAGTGGACAGGAAGGTGAAGCGTCCCCTCGCTCCGCTGGAGATCCCTCTGGAGCCTCGCAGCGTCCACGAGGAGTTTTCTCTTTTCAAGCCTCCCGAAGGAGAACCCAAGATCAGAACCTCGCCACAGCTCCTGCTGGCTACACACCGCTTCCTGTCCAGAGGTGTGTGTGTGTGTGTTTATCTGTCAGTCTTTACTTTGAGACACACTGAGTGAGGTTGTTGTTGATCTTGTAACTCAAACTGATGAAATGAGTCACAGTTTAACAGCACACATGTAATGATTATGTTTCTGTTGTAGATTATAATTCAGCTCAGTTAACGAGACACGACCGGTGAACGTTTTGAAATCACCCTGAAGCTTCTCCTGATGATGACCTATATTCTCCCCATCTAATGAATTAGTGCTCATTTACATACAGAACAGAAATCATTCTTTGAGGTTATTCGAGTCGACCGTCTGGACATTATCTGCTCTGTTGTGTGACATCGCTGCCCAGCCGGCCTGTTGACTCGATCCCTGTGTCTCTGACCTTTGACCCCTGCAGAGGTGGAGCACTTCAGCCCCGGACGCGTCTCTGAGAAGGTCTTGTTCCACCTGCTCCGTCACCCGAGCGTCAACCAGGAAGTGCACTTTGACTCCAACAACCGTCTGAGCGCGGGTCACTACCTGTACACACGGAACCACCCGGTGGACTATTTCATCCTGCTGCTGCAGGTACGAGCTCGCCGACTCCACACGGACCGAACATCGTCTCTGTTACTGTTCACAGTTCAGTTTCAGAGCGCTCAGAGCCTCCAGTGTACGGAGGATGTTTACAGACATGATTAAAAATAAAAGTCCAAGAGAAAATGAAGAGAAAAAATGTAAAAGGTTATTATTTTTTTGGCCGAGAGGAATAATCAGGCCGCCATTCAACTTAGAGAGAAAAAATTAATTAAAATAAAGCACATTTAAAATGTAAAAATTATGATTTGAAGTTGGTAAATGAAACAAGTCAAATTTGAAATAGAAAAGATTGAATGAAAATGCTCAAACTGAAAGCAGAAATTGAGAATTTGGAATGAAGATGAGGAAAAAAATAAATGTAAGACTCAAACTGAAGAAGAGAAAAACTTCAAGTGAAAACAATCAGCAGATCTCAGCTATCTTTACAATTTTATGCAACTTTAGTAATTTCATTTTGTATTTTTATTTTTAATTTTCACTAAAAACCTTCTGTTGTGCAGGACATCTCTGGAAATGATTTAATTTCATGATTGTCGTTGCATTGAGAGAAATATTGAGTAAACAACATTATGAAGGAGTCCAGATGGTTTTTGGTTGATTCTCTGCCCGGTTGTTTCTCTCTCAGGGTCGTGTGGAGGTGGAGATCGGTAAAGAGGGGCTGAAGTTTGAGAACGGGGCGTTCACGTACTACGGCGTGTCGGCGCTAACGCTGCCATCCTCAGGTGAGATCAGGAACAGCAGGACGCCGTCTGCCTCGACTGTAAACAGGCTTCACACTGAGACGTTCAAAACACAGACGGCCGTCTGCCTGAGATTATTAGAGGTGTAACTGATCGTGATTGGAGTTTTACCAACAGTGAAGATTTTATATATTATTTATTTGGACGTCAGACTTCAGCTGTCAGTGAGAAAACGTTCCTGTATCCCAGTGAGGGCTGCAACCAGTGATTACTTTTGATATTGATTAATGATGTAGGATATAAAAGATCAGAAGACCACTGCAGGTTTCATTTGCTTGTTTTTTTTAATATGAAGCTGACAGAAGGAAATGTTCATGTCCGACACAAAGCATCAGAGTGGAACGATTATCTCTGATTATCAATCACCTTTACTCTGATCACCTCGCTGATGATGATTTATGCCCTTTATCATCTCAAATAAATAACACAGGAAGTCAGTTTTAGGTTTGAATATCTCTTTAAATGCGCAGATTTGATGATTTTAATAGTTATAAGATGAAATATTCAGTTTAGAATGATTTCTGCTGAATTACAATGCAGTTCTCCTCTGTGTTGACGTAAGTCAGGTTTATATAAGTGGCTATAAAAAGAAGACCGAGGTTAGCAGGACTGCAGATATTGTGCTGACTGTGTGTGTGTGTGTGTGTGTGTGTGTGTGTGTGTGGTTACAGTGCACCAGTCTCCAGTGTCGTCCCAGCGTCACTCCCCCAGGGATCCCTTTGAGTCAGCAGAAGCTACGAGCCCGTCCAGCTATTGTCCCGACTACACCGTCCGAGCGCTCACTGACCTGCAGCTCATACGGGTGTGTATTTATATATATGTGTGTGTGTGTGTGTGTGTGTGTGTGTGTGTGTGTGTGTGTGTGTTTTCACTCTGACAGCTGTCATCACTGTCAGGAATCTGATGGACAATGTGGCGACAAATGATAAATAAAAGAGTTTGAACTCTCAGATCACAGATGAACCCTCGACCTTCAGAGCTGATGCTCGTCACGTCTGGATACTTTAATTTTATTGATCAAAGTCAAAACGCTGAGATTTAAAATAGTGATTTTATGAAAAAGCTATAATTTTGAGAAAAAGTCACAATTAAGAGATGAAAAGTTGTGATTTTGAGGAAAATGTCTAAATTATGAGAAACTGTCAGAATTAAATTAAATCAACAATTTAATAAATAATAAATTATTGTGAGCCAAAATTTGGGATTTTGGCAAAAAAATTAAATAAACAATTATGAGAGTGTCAACAACATAATAAGTCGAGATTTTGAGGAAAAAGTCGCAATAAATAAAAGTCAAAATTCTGAAATAAAAAGTCGTTAACTTAAGCTTAGATAAAACTTGATTTTGAGAATAGTCAAAATTCTAAATCGTGATTTTGAGGAAAAAAGAAAGTGTGAAAAAAGTAAAATTTATAATTCTACAAAAATTATGAGATCAAATTTGTTATTTTGAAAAAAGAAATTGTCAAGATTTTCTAGGAAAAAGTCTAAAATATGGTAATGTCTTAAAACCCCGAGATAAAAAGTGGAGATTTGTAAAGTAAAATCCAACATGCATAGTAATTAAGAACATCAGTAAAACTTCAGGTGTGACAGTGAAACACTGAACACATGGAGAACTTTTATGTTTCATTGTTTAAAGTATTTACTTGAGTGCTGTTGTGACTTGTAGCTCCGTCTTCTGTGTTTCTCCTGCCGTTTGACCCGCAGGTGACCCGTCTCCAGTATTTGAACGCTCTCATGGCGTCGCGGGTCGGTCAGAGTCCAGATCCTCCTGAGATCAAGATCCTGCCCAACAGTCAGACCAAGCTGCTCAACGACAGAAACACCACACAAGGTAGCTTTGCTCAGCACGCCGCCGTCTGAGCTCCGGGGCGGCGCTGCCCGGCGGATCTCAGAACTAACATGTGTTACTGATCGATAATGAACCGAGACTCTTGTTTTCAAACGTCTTTGTAGTATTTCTACTGATACTTTCCTGTTTGCCTTCAGCTGAACTAAAATACTTTTCTCTTCTCTCTTTTTCCTCCTCGCGTGCCTCCACGTCTCCTCTGTCCTCTGGCTCGTCCAGACTTCCCTGTAGACTTTTCATTCTTTGACACCATTGAGAACTACTGTTAGTATATTTTGCATGAGGTAAATGAAATGCAGCCCGTCTGTGGCATGACAGCAGACTGCACATCCAGCACACACACACCTAAAACACACAGGAGAGGACAGTTTACTGACACTCTGACCCGTCAGATATCGTCCCGCTCCTGGTCTCCTCTTGAAACTGAACCGGGTCTGTTTCTGCCCTTTACCCTGTAAAACCTGCAGTCTGGAGTCAGGATGTGTGTCGGTGTAGATGTGTGTGTGTGTGTGTTTGTGAGGCGTTGTGAGGTGTTGTGACCTCTGTTCCCTCATCCTCTGTCATTCCTGCTCTCTGCCGCTCCCCTGAGATCTTCTCACTCTGGGTTCTGTTGGGTACGTACACTCTCACAGATCCGGCCCGTCTGTAAACTCTCAGAAGCCCGTTTCTGCCCGCGAAAGAAAAACGAAATGTTTAATTTTAAAGAAGCTCGTGTTGAGTCGAAGTATAAGATCAAAAAAGGAATTATGAGATCAAATGTCACTTTTATGATAAAATCTAAAATAATGAGAAAAAGTTTAAATTTGGATAAAAATGCAAAATTATGATACAAATTTAAAAATGTAGCTTAAAGTAAAAAATGTCATCAAAAGTCAAATTAATTTATTATGATAAAAAGCCAAAATTTTGATAAAATTCAAAATTATGGTAAAATGTTAAAAATGTAGCTGAAAGTCCAAATTTAGATACAAATTTTAATTTAATTTATATAAAAAGTCAAAATTGTCGTAAAAATTTTAAAATGTCATTAAAAGCAAAAAGTAAGAAAATTAAAAATTAAGATGACAATTAAAAATTATGGTAAAACGTTAAATGTAGCTGAAAGTCTAAATTTAGATAAAAAATGAATAGTTGAGATAAAACACCAAAATTGGGGTGAAAAGTTAAAATTTAGATTAAAAAGTAAAAAAAATTGAGGTAAAAGTCAAAATTATGATAAATCAAAATTATAATAAACATTTGATTAAAAGTCTAAATTGTTTTATTAAATCAAAATTGAGAGAAAAAGTAAAATAATAGATAATAATAAAAATTAGATAAACATTTTTATTCAGATAAAAGTCAAAATTATGATAAGACAGAATTTTGATAATAAGTAAAAATTTGGATAAAAAGTTGTCAATAATTTGAATCTCATAATTATGATACAGTAACATTTTTATTCACCCCGCTGAGTTTTCAGTTGATTTTCTTTTTCTGCTGCGGACACTAACGGGCTTCACGATCCTCTCAGCGACGGCTCGTCTGATCACATTCGGCTGTTCAGTTCTTCGTGTTACATCAGCTCGAGTGTTCAGGATCCAAAGAAACTGACAAAGATGCACAAAAGTGACGACAGACAGTCTGAGAGAAGCACAATCAGCCGTCAGGTGTGAAAACAGCTGAGAACAGACTGTTCCTGCTCTGGGTGTTTAGTTTGTAGAATTCTTTAAAACGTTAATGGGGTTTTGAATGGACCTGGGAGTTCTGGTTTCTCTATGCACGACCTCTTCTTCTTACACTCCGGCTCCTCTTCGTCTCTTTTGTGCCATCTTCCACGTCGGTGTCATTTCCTGCCTTTTACTTGAACGTCCCTGTGTGAGATTGCCTCGCTGTGACGTCACCATCCCTCACTCACCCCAGCTCTCCTCTCATTGGTCGGGTTCACAGGTGGCAGTAGTACCCAGGAGAGCTCCACAGAAGAGGAGGCTCATGGGTAGTGCGGTTTCTGTCCCCTCCGCTGTGAAAGACCTGCTCCAACCAAGTAGAGATTTTAGTTTTGTTCCTTTGTGTTGTTGTTTTTTCTTGATGAATCATCTATGGCTGGAACGTAGTTACTGGACGAGACTGGAGAGAGTGAATTTAAGTGTCTGTATGTCGATCCACACATCTCCATCCTCCATTCCTGTATGTGCTTTTCATTGAAATTATTATTTTATGTTGTTTTATACACTCTGGACTATATGTGTGTATATATATTATATATATAAATACATTTTATTTTAAGTTGGCGGTGCCTTTCTTCCAGGTTTAGCCTTTCGTACTTTACTCTGCATTGCCATTCATCACTTTGCCTGTCTGGGTGCCAAAGCTACGTGTGTGTGTGTGTGTGTGTGTGTGTGTGTGTGTGTGTACTGAAGTATCCGTCCGTTTGAGACACTAAAAACAAACGAGCTGGTTAAAAGCAGATTTGCACATTAAATTAGTGCACTGTTGATCGTACGGAGCTGTTTTACCGGCTGTAACGTGCGTCCACGTTGTCTCACCGTCACGTGACAGTCGAAGTGTTTGTGTTACCAAAAAAAGGATAATTTTAGCTTTGACCTTTCAACGCCTGATGGTTAGTTTTACTTTAAATATTCAAGTTAGAAACTGAGGCTTGTAACCAAAGTAACAAATAATCGCTGACAGATATTGATAGTTTTTTAATATGAAGGTAAGAGAAGCTGAAAAAGGCCTCCAGATGAACCTCAGAGTGATTTTTAAGTCGAGTTTAAACAATCATCAACAATCAAGAGATGCTGCAGTTTGTTTTATGTGATAATAAACTGATATATTTGGGTTTTGTCAGATAAAATAGACCCTTTAAAGACGACATCTTGAGCATTTTTCTCCCTATTTTCTTACATTTATTGAATGCTTCATAGAGAAAATCATCATCAGATTGATGAAAACAATCGTAACTTCATTAATCTGTTGAACCAACTGCACGTCCATTTACTTCCGAAAGTACGAAGAAAGTATAAAATGTCAGATCAGATTCATAATCTAGTTTTTCTAAGGTCTAAATTCTTAAAAAATGTTTATTTTCTTGTAAGAAATTGCCACGTTCTTGTTCAGCTGCTTGAGTTCTAGGACGAGCGATTTGATTCATTCAGACGAGTGTCAAAGACTTTTTCCACTAGTTTATATTTAACAGACAAAACTATTCATGATGAACATAATCCTGAGATTCATCCACCCATCGGCTGTAAACACATATCATACAGAAAGTAATAGTTGGTTGCACATGTTTGTATTTCTCAAAGTAAGGTAGTAAAATATCAAACTCTACTAATGGTTTCATCTACAGCCCGACCGATATTGATATTCTGAATCAATACATCGGCCGATGTACACATGAGATACCTGGGATAAATCCAAATTATCAGAGAATTTTTTTTAAATTATGATTTGGAAAAAAAAAAATTGTGATTGAAAGAAAAATATATTTTCATGTGTGAAACAAATCCACATTTTTTCCAGTAATTCTTTTTGTTCCTGCAAATTTTTTGAGACTAAATGGAAAAAAAAAATTCTCCTTGAATTTTTTTTTCGTCCCGATCTTTTTTTCAAAAAAAAAAAAAAAAGAAAATAAAAGGAAATTATAAATACTGTGATTAATCAGAAAATATGATTTGATAATGATTTCCCAAAGAAAAAAAAAGGGTTTTATCTCGGCACATATCGGACAACTGTTATATCGGTCAGGCTCAAATTTAAATCGAATGATCATTTTGATGATCATTTTCATCCAATTAAGCAATTTTTCAAGCAAAAATACTTTTAAAAAAATGTGAGGATTTGCTGCTTCATAGCATCATAATCTAAAATATCCCTCGAAGGACACGTTTGAAGAGTTTTACACTCTGTTCTCACCTTTTCTAGGAAAAAAGAACAGCTGATCATTGTAATAGTTTGTAGTGTTTTAACAAACCAACAGATGGAAATGGAGCATCTGCTGGGGGATATCAGCGGGGGATTAATCTGCATTTGGTGCAGCAGGATGGTGTGTGTGTGTGTGTGTGTGTGTGCGTGTTCATGTTCATGGTGATGAAGGAACAACAGCGTGACTCATTGGTGTGTTTTTTATAAATGGGTGATGAAGATAAATCAGGCTTTAAAACTCTATTCAGTGTTCTCAGCGATGCACTTTGACGTTTGAGGAGCGTGACGTCCAGCAGGCGGCGCTGTGAGTCTGACACCTGCACTGATCTCAGTGTACATTTAAAACCCTGGAACTGGAAGTCAGATTAACAGTAACACGGTGCACGTCGTCAGATTCACCCCGCAGATGAACACTTAATTGGCCCGGGAGCTTCTCGTCTGTTTTCCCGTCTGCGTTATTTCATATATCAGAGTTTTGTTAACATTCCAGTACATGTTCACATCCGCCTATGAATGTGTGTGTGTGTGTGTGTGTGTGTGTGTGTGTGTGTGTGTGTGCGTGCGTGAGATACAGTATTTAACTAGTACATGTCAGCGAGCATCCAGTTCCTCCCTGCAACTCCATTAGTCGTACTGTATGTTGATAACCAAACATGCATTGTAAGCATCCGTCAGTCATTGTTGCATGTGTGTAAACATGTGGAATATGTCAGAACCGGCCTGTTAACGACCCGCTCCATGTGTTCTCTGTATGTGTACATTAATATATTAACGATGAGGAGGGAAATGTGGAGGCCGACTCTGAACGAGCCGTTCAGCCGGACGAACAAAATCAGTGTTGTAAGGGATTCTTTAAAGTATTTTAGCGCAGTGCTCATCGGCCCAAATGTGCTGTGAGGAAGTTCTGCAATCATTCCTCCGGTCCATACGGGCCTGAAGAGACTCCTTCATGCTGCAACTACACTGTAAAAAATGGAGGACAAAACAATCATCGTGATACGGGCATGGTGTATTAATAGGCATTTGGTCTTATGTCTTCATTTTAAGCTTTTTGTGATACATTTAACGACGTCCTCGTTTTTTAATTTAAGTTTTGGCCGCCATGCAGGAAAAGATGAAGTCAGGTGGCCTTCATTGTCACGGTAACAATAATTAATGTAGGTGACAAAACTGCTTGGTTAAGTTTAGGTGAAGACTTTTTATTTTCTGGTTATCCTTTTTCTAAGTCGGATTTGAATTGTTTTCTGACTCGAGAACTGGTGGGGAAATTTTCCCCCGGAGAAAATAAATACTTCCATGTGTGAAACACAGAGCAACACAACATTTTCTTTCCTAGGAGAACTTTGTTTAAATCGTTTTATTTTGTTTTCCCGTGCATGAAACCAAGAGGGTAAAAATTGACTGTAAAACCTGGCGAATATTTTTTCACATGTGAAACCGAATGGGGAGAAAAAAGGATTTATTTCAGGATTTCTGGATTTATTTTTCTCAGGAAAGAAAGAAGAAAAAAGGAATGATTGAAAGACAAATTATTTTCATGTCAGAAACTGATCACATATTTTTTTTCCCAGGAGAATTTTTCTTTTTTTTGTGAAACTGAATGAAAAAAATTCTCCCGGGAATTTTTTTTCTCTCCACTTTTTCACACACGTTGAAAAAGATTCAGGAAATAAGAAAGAATTTCCTGAGATAAATCTAAATTATGAAAGAGAAGTCCCGATTGAAAGAGAAATAATTTTCATGCGTGAAACAGAAACTTTTTTTTGAGAACTATTTTTTGGCATTGTTATTTTTTCCATGTGTGAAACTGAACAAAGTAATTCTCCTGATTTATATATTTTCTTTTACTTTTTCACACATGTTGAAAAACACTAAAGGAATTACAAAGATAATCCTGATAGAAATTAAACAAGATTATTAGAGAAGAGCAAAAAAATTTTTTCCACACATGAAAAAACATTCTCCTGGAAAAAATGGAAATAAAATGGGTTCACCAGCTCCAAAGTCGTAAACACAGTAGGAAATCAATTCAGATCTGACTTAGAAAATGTATCACCAAAAAAAAAAATGTCCCCACTGGCCCCTCTGGGCTTCCGTAGAAAACAGACTTCAACAAAAGACCAGTATTAAAGTAGTTACCAGGACGTACCCCTGCGCTGTGGCTCAGCATGTGAACACAAATGGTTTAGAATTATAATTCACTGTATTTTTTTTACGCATTTTATGTCATAGAATGAAACATGAATATTTCTCCCAAGACAATTGAACCCAAAGTACAAATATGCAAAGTCATTTTCATGTTTTAGGACTCATTCTTGCAGCTCTGTATTAAAACAACCATAACAGAATATAAATTCATTAAAGAAATATTGAGTCCACAGACATTTCTTAAATAACGTCTACAGGAGAAATGTGTTTCAGGCTGACCATACCTGAGAACTTCTCTCCACATCACATCTGTATTCAAATCATCAACGTTCATTTTGATTGTATTTCTCTGAGAATGTTGGACAAGTGTGATCTTCTTTCGTCAAGTGTTTTAGACTTGTGACGCAGAAAAACAAACTGTACTCACGATTTCCTTCGCCGCTCTCTCTAACCCTCGTCACTGTTTCTGAACTCTGATTAATCCATAATTAGGGACAGTGATTGTCCGAAGAGCCTTTAACGCTGGGAGACTCCCTCACGATTCACCTCCTTTAAACGTCGGCTGAACTTTGCACAAAACAGGAAAAACTGTGAATTTTGTCCTCGATTTCTTACAGTGTAGTGGGCTCGAGCCTGACAGCCGGTATGAAGAGAGGAATAATTACTCTCTCAGCATACAGACAGTGTCACATGTGAGTATTGAATGAAGAAACACTTGAAGGAATCTGAACCTCGCAGCAGCAGCAGGGTTGCTGAGGAGTCGGCTCTCCACCAGCTGTGTTACATTCGCACCCGTTTTGTTTCTTTGCATTTTGATCCATTCAGTGTTTTCACTCTCGAGCATTTCTGCCATATTCCAGGAGATATTTTCAACTGTGTGATTCTGAGTAAATATTTTTTCAGCTGTTTACTTTTATTTTGTTTCGTTGTAATTAAGTTCCATTTCTATGGTATCAGAAGACTGAATGTAAAAAAAGAAAAGATAATCATTACTTTGTGCTTCTTATACTGATTGAGAGAAACAGTGGGAGGGTGTTGATGATGTGTATTAATATATGACCGCTTACGTAGAATATTATTTGAGGACGTAGTTTTTAGGTAGTAAGTCTCAATTTTCAGGTACAACACTGTTACTACAAGAGTTGAATTTAACAGTTTAACCGATTCCTATTTCTGTCCAGGTTACACTTGTATACAACTTCTCAATTTTATTATTATTTTTATTTTTATTTTTTTGGTTTTGGGAATGCTGCCAGTTTTTGGGTGCATTATTGAGACGCCATTGCATTTAACACTTTCAATAATCTTGTTTCTTAGGAAATAAAACTCAGTCCTGTTCTAAATGTGTCGTTTTTTTGTTCGTCTCTTCTGTTCCTACACAGACATATCATCAAATATCAAAATATCTGTGTCAAATGTGATATTTTTCACAATAATTAACAGCTCTTTAGACTTTTATTTTCTTAGAAAAATTCTTGAAACGATCATTCATACAGAGTAATGATGTCTAATATCTTTAAATTTGTATGTTGTCTTCTGGCATCAAATTAACAAGAATCAAAGCGAAACTCAAACCTTCGCGTAAAAGCATAATTACAATGAAAGAGGCACTTTTAAGATTTACTGTATTTTTGTTTTCAGGTCAAACTCATTTTCAATGGGAGTGCTACGGGCACTTTTACGATAGCGTCAAAATCTCTATTTTTAAAACAGTAAGAAGTCTCGACACAACATGAAACTTTGCTGGTAGCATCACCAGGGTCTCTACACATGAACACGAGCATTGAGAACATTGTTTGTGTATACAGAGTTTACTAAAAAGAAGGTTTTTGAACAACTCACGTTAGCAGTAGCTTGTTCCGCTCGCCGCCGTCCTGCCAGTGGAGAAGTGTCGATCTCAGAATGTGACGTAACCTGGAGGACAGTTAAGGTGGAACGCTCCTAAAGCTTGGTTCCATATAAATGCAGGATAATTTGTTGTTTTGTCGTTAGCGAAAAACAATATTGACCTTGAAGTTGAAAAAGGAGCCTCATATAAGAAACAATACTAAAATCAAAAGCCGGAAAAGTGGAAAAGTGGAACTACTGTCTTCTGGCAACAACTATCCACGCGAGATCTCACGTGGATAGTTGTTGCCAGAAGACAGTAGTTCCACCTTAACTGTCCTCCAGGTTACGTCACATTCTGAGATCGACACTTCTCCACTGGCAGGACGGCGGCGAGCGGAACAAGCTACTGCTTACATGAGTTGTTCAAAAACCTTCTTTTTAGTAAACTCTGTGTACACAAACAATGTTCTCAATGCTCGTGTTCATGTGTAGAGACCCTGGTGATACTACCAGCAAAGTTTCATGTTGTGTCGAGCCTTCTTAGTGTTTTAAAATAGAGATTTTGATGCTATCGCCATTGAAAATGAGTTTGACCCGAAAATGAAAATACAGTAAATCTTAAAAGTGCCTCTTTCGTCGTAATTATGCTTTTACACGAAGGTTTGACTCAGGTACATTCACAAAAAAAGCCTCTGTTGCATTTTGGTGAGAGTTTCACTTTAAATCACCAAAACACACAATAAAAGTTCATTTTAACAGCTGTTCACATCGTGTTGACACAGGTTACTGCTACTGTAACTTTCACATTGTTTCATACTGTCATTTTAAATACAACAGTCACAATGGCTAACGCACATTATCTGCTAGACGTGCAACACACTTTCATAAACTATACACAAACTAAAGCCACAGCACCACAGAAACTTTCTGTCACCCGCGACCTAGACTTTCATGTTCAGTTCCTCTTCACGTTCACAATACACTCTACAAACCAGGACGTTTACAATTGATATCATTAAAAGGCAAAAAGCAGAACCAACATTGTCATTTTCATTCACTTTTTAGAAGGTGACTGTAGTAATAGAAAAACAAAAACAGTCAGCGAAAAATAAAGAGAAGAAGAGTGAAAATAAAAATAGTGTCTGACCTTTCTGTCTGACCTCACAGCTCCTTCACCAACAGCATTCGACTTATTAACCAATTTAAAGTAGATTATGTATCACTAGCAAATTATATAAAAGAGGATATTGTTTTAAAATGTTTTGGTACCAGTGAATTAGTAGTGATGTTTTGGTCTCTCACACAAATGGATGTATTATTAATGGACTATTATTTCCCACTTCTTCTAAAGTCAAAGACACAGAAAAGAAAAACAATTGAAATCAGAAATACAAAATGGATCACAGGAAGTAAAGAAAACATCCTTCAGGGCCTTCGAACAAAACCCCTTTTCTGTGTGTCTGATGTGTTTCTGCTAAAACTTTTGGGTAATCTTCTTCTTCTTGTCTGTTTTATATAAAAACCTGAATTAAAGATCAATATGCAACTTGTTTAATCTTTCTTTTTCTTGAAATGGAGAGAATAAACCATCAGGCAGAGACAGACAAACACGTCCTTGTGGGGTTTTTTCCAGCGCTCTTCTCACTTGTTTAAAGAACGCAAGACTCCGTCAGAAAAAGGTGGTGTTAGCGCGTTACCTGTAAGTTTGGTGATGAAATGACTGTTTGTGGTGAATACGTGGATCTCTTATAGTGACAAACCCACAGAGAATTACTAAGAACACGTCTCTGACAAGCTTTCGGTCTATCACTTCCTTTGTTTGGTTTTCCGTCCCGACCACCTACTTCACTATCACTGCTCTCGTAGTGACCTGCTTTGGCACTTCCTCTCACAGAAACATCAACATCAAGTACTGACTCGTCTTTATACTACACTGTCTATAATAAATCTCTTGCTACAGTCCAAACTTTGAGATTTTGCATTTCTAAATGTGTAATTAAACTTTCAACGTGGGGCTAAACTGATTTAACTGCAACAGAATTAACACAGTCCATATATATGTAGTGTTTCCTGGAGATGACATCATTGCAGAGTTTCAAGCTTGCATTATATGTGATTCTTCTTCAGTGGTACAGAAGTTGTGTTTGTGTTTCCAGCTTTAAATCTTTAAAACTGTCAAATCTAAAATAAAATGGTTCTACTTCTCTCAAATGGTTTCACTAGGGCTGCACAAAAAATTGTTAAAAAAATCGCGATCTCGATTCACACATACACGTGATCTTATTTCTACACATAGCGATTCTGGAGCATTTTATATCTCGAGCTGAATCACAAACAAATGCTCCTATTTTCCTCCCGGATTTTTCGAAGCGCCCCCAAATGCAGCACTGCCGCTGCCTCCTCCCTCAACCTGTGGTAAAGCATCTTTACAACACGGGATTCAGCGGAGGAAGCCCGCCTGCAGTTGAGTGTTTGGAAGGAGTGAGTGAGAGGCCGTTTTTAGACGGGGCAGCAAGCCGCCAATCTGCCCGTCTTTTTGGCAGCTAGGTCCACGGTTTTAGACAGAGGGCGGCAAATTGAGAGTCTGTTTAGGTCCGCCGATTTGCCGCCTCGGAGGGTACACTTATTTCCACCTCGCCTGCTAGTTGAGCAACTGGACAGCCGCTGAGATCCGGGAGATGCTAGTTTCTCCTGGATCTCTAGCGGTTTCGTTGTGTTAGCTTGTTGTTGTAGCGCAAGCTAGAAACGGTTGCTACTTTCAAAGTAAAAGCCCCCCGCTAAGAACCCAGTTCTAAACTACAATGGGGTGCAATGTAAAGCTCTTATTTTGAAGACAAATTTGTTGTCAACTGTTCCCAGCCCAACTTCGGGCTTCATGTCACGTCACATGTTTACTCGATGAATATTACGCCTCCGTTTTAGAAAGCCGATCAAAGCAGCTATCACATATCACCTAGCCAAAGATACGGCCCCAATAAACACTGTACAACATGAGGGATTAAAGGATTCCCTCTCATCTTGGAGACAAATTATTGTATTTTTTTCTTTTGTAAAAGTCATTTCTCATCCAATGATAGAACTTGAACAAAACAAAAAAAACATTGCTTTATGCCTCTGCCATACTACAATGTTTTTTTACTCATCAGTGCAATAAACATTTTGTGAAAAAATCGTGCCAGAGAATCGTGATCTTAATTCTAAGCAAAAAAAATCGTGATTCACATTTTTTCCAGAATCGTGCAGCCCTAGGTTTCACACATAAAAAATAAAAATTAAATTCTCTTTTTTTTTTTTTTTAAATTCTCCTTAATTTTTTTTTACTCTGTTTCGCACATGGAAAAAGTAGATGTCTTGAGAAAAAAACTTCTTCAAAAAGGAAAAATTCTGCTGAAAAACAACAAAGAAAAAAATAAAATTTTCTTTTTCATTCCATTTGAAAGAAAAATATCCTGAATTTCCACTCTATTTCGCACATGTAAAAAAATTCTCTTAACATGACAAAAGATTACTCTAGAAAAACATTTCTCTAGAAAAAGAATATTTCACAGCTTCAAGAAAGAAAAATTCCTCTGAAAAACAAAAGAAATCTCCAACTAGTTGCTTTTTCATTCTGTCTCACATAGAAAAAAAAATCTCCTGACTTTTTTTCCATTCGATTTCACAAATAGGGAAAGAATTCTCCTGAAAAACAAAATAAAATAATTTCTCTTGAAATAAAAAAAATTCTGCAAAAAAAAAAGTTTTCTTTTCTACTTTATTTCGCACATGAAAGAAAAATTCTCTTCAAATGTATTTCACTTAAATTTCACAGAAAAAAAATATCCTGAAAAACAAAAAAATGGAATGAGATGGAAAAAAAAATATTCTCTAGAATTTTTTTCCATTCAGTTTCTCAAAAGGGGAAAAATGATCCTGAAAACAAAACAATCTCCAGTTTTTTTCTTTTTCATTCCATTTCACACATGGAAAAAGGTTTTACAGATGAAAAAAATGCGATCCTGAATTTTGGAGAAAAAAATTTATTCTCTTGAAGAGATAAATATTGTAACATTTCCAATAGGGCTGGGCGATTAATTGAATTTCAATTTCAATTTCGATTTTGGCTTCCCTCGATCATAAAAACAAGATAATTGTAATAAAACGATCATTCTGCCGCACGCTGTGTCTTGTGTGGTAAATGCAGCGAACCCTTCATCTCCACCTGTGCACTCCACCCCCGCCTGAAAATGTTCGCTTTCAGCCACGCCGGTGCGTGTTTTGAAAAAACGTGTAGAAGAAGACGGTAGAAGATGGCAGAAATGCAGCCTTTGGTCGGGAAGAAAGGTAAAGCGAATTATGTGGTGTGAAAACACTTTGGTTTCGAGGAGTCTGACTCGGAACAAAGGAAGATATTGTGCAAGATATGTCACGCGACCGTGTCTGCATCTCAAGGGAACACGACCAATTTATTTAACCATTAAAAAGTCCACACACAGTGTTATACATGACCAAGTAGTGAAGGAACAAAAAAACTCAAAAATGAAAACCTGCCACTGCCACACAGTCCTCAATTAAGGACACACTTTACAATGCCACCGCACATCCACCCAGCTCCCACAGGCATAAAGAAATAACGAATGCCGTCACATACATGATCGCCAAAGACATGTTCCCTATCAACACCGTTAGTGACCCGGGGTTCAATAAACTGATTAACACATTGGACAAGCGGTGTGTGTTACCATCACGTCACCATATCAGCAGAATTGCGCTGCCTGCCCTTTATGATGAATGTCGCGGACAAGTTGCAAGAGAAGTGTCAACAGCATTATATTTTGCCACCACAGTGGACCTATGGTCGAGCCGCACCGGGATAGTGTTTATTTTTTATTTTGACATATTATTTAATTCATTTTATTGATATATATTTCTCTTATTTATTTGCATTTTTCTTGTTTTTCAGTTCAAACTTATCATGTCAAAGTTCAATAAGTGCTTGTTCTCAAATCAATGAATAATCGTCTTTAATAATCGGGATTACAATATCCATCAAAATAATCGTGATTATAATTTTTGCCATAATCGAGCAGCCCTAATTTCCAATAGAAAAATCACATCTCCCACGTGTGAATATGAATGAATAAGAATGTTTGTGGCTGTTACAATCCACAGAGAGGTGTGAATATATTCATAATTTACAGGCCACGGGTTTCTAATCACTGCCATCTCCTCCAGCCTCATCAAAACAAAGGTCACAAATTCAATAAATGTAATTCAAAAAAAGATCAGAGATAAAAATCCTTTCCTGGAGCATGACATACTGAATCGATTCGTTTTTTAATCGACATAAAACCTGAATTTTATCGACTATAGCACCGCCATGTTTAACGGCAAACCCAGACTGAGTCAGTCACCACCCAGACAGCTATGAGCCAAATAGCAAGAACACTCAAAGCAGTGCCGACCGGGACAATACCGAATGAGAAAAGTAATTATTGGGTATCACAGGTACTTTTCTCCACACTATTTCTCAGTACCAGTCTGGTACTCCTCTCCTGCAGACAGATATTCATCCATCCTGGTTTGTGTCATTTTGTAGCTCACTGTTTGCCAATGAAAATATAGAATCGTGCGTGACATAATCTGATGAATACAGTTGAAATCTGGCTACTTCATACAAATGAGGAGCTTCCACTGTGACGTGCCGCTGCCGGAAACCCACAAAACAACCATAAACTGAGTTAAAATAAAGACAGTTTCAGCAACAGCTGAACTGAAGTGATCAGTGCTGGGAGGAGTCCAACATACGCTCCTGTGGACACGTACCAAGAGAAGTGTAACGTGTGCATGAGAGTTCAAATAGTGTCTGAGAACTATGTGGTGTGTTTGAACGGAAGAACTGAAGAGGAACAAAAGCTGCAACATACGCAATATATTCAGGCAACACTGACTCTCTCTTTGGACGATGACAAATGATCTTCAAAGAAGAAAACAAAAGCTTCCTCTCAGCTTGACTGCAAAATATGATGTGCCTCCCCACAATAAAAACCCAAGCTGGCCACACACACACACCAACCGTCAGATACTCAAACATATAAAATATTTGCATATCTACAAATGAACCTGGATCGCAGAAAAAAAAACACATGTTTGAGAAATGTAGGTCTTGCATGAGAGTGTGAGTGTGTTGGGAAGTTCATTTGAACAAAGTAAACGGAAGAACTGAAGAGGAACTACAGCGGCCTCCTGGGTGCCTGCAGTGAAGGAAACAGTCGTGTTTCCACTGCATGGTGCGGCTCAGCTCACCTTTTTCTGTTTTTTCATTAAGGATGGTGTCTTTTGGTTCGTAACAAGCCGTGATTCTTTTTTTGATAGTGCTGCAGCGCGGTTTAAGACATATCTTCAAGCAGGAAGCCCAGCTGCAGTGGAAATTCAAATCCCTGATGAGTCAAATCGAGTAGAGTCAGGCGGGCAGTATGCGTCCTAAATCCTTAATTTGAGTTGGGGATGAGACTCAATAGGATATATTAGAATAGCATAGAATAGATATTTATTGTCATTGTTTCGAAAACAACGAAACATAGAGAGCAACTCTTAGTTTGACAAATAAAGTAAAATAATCAACTCTTAAAAACTGGACAGCTCATGAACATACAACAGAAACAGGTACTGTTCAGGAGGAACTATCTAAAGGTGTCTGGAGAACCTGAATCAACTAGACCTTAAAGGTCAATTAAACATGTTTCCTCTTCTTAATACCCTTTTTCCCAGCTACTCGTCGTATGACTGTCTATAGTGTTCAGGGTTCTTCCAGGCATATAAAAATGATTTGATGTTTAAACGTTTGAATCTTAGAATTACATCAGCCCTTTAATCTTAAAGTGTGTCATTCCTCATACCCCAACCACTCTCAGGAATTCCCCACCTCTGCCTTCATTTACATATTTAAGAACAGAGGGAGAATCTGGAAGCTCCACTGCCACTTTATCTGACACATGTGGCGTCTGTTGAGATTGAGTAAATGTTGGCGAGAGTTGCCCGAGATGTCACGGTTCAACAAACCACCTCTCTGTGTTGAGAATCTGGAGGTGGGTGGGAAGTTCCTATGTGGGTCACACAACAAAACCACACAACACCACGTCACTTTAAAAAGTGTAAAAGAGCCACTAAATGTCAACTGCCTCAATGTTTTTAAACAGGTGGAGAAGGCGATTCTGGAGAAGGATGGTGGATTGTTGAGTGTCAAATACTTATACTTTGAGTCGATGTTCGGACTGAAATTCTAACCCAAAGCGTCAGTATGTGACAACCTGAGATTCAAAATATTAATTTCTACAAACAAAGAACTTGTTCACTTATCAAAAACTCATGCTATCCAGCCAAACATTGCTTTGTTAAAATCACAGACTCTGAAAAGTTTTTAGTCGATACAGTTGCGAGCTAATCAGTATGAATACAGGGTTCACACCTTAGAATAATCGACGAGGAAAGTGCGCTTGAATGACGTCACATTGCATCAGCAGCTGAGCATGGTTCAAATATTCTGCTTGGTATTGTTTTGGTTATTCCAAAACCCTGAAAGTCCAAAATATGTCCCACTTGACTGAAAATCCAACAGTACTGACCTGAAATGTCACTGCTCCACAGGTCCGTTGTTCTGAAAATACTCTTTCCCTTGAGTTTTTTTATGACTTTCTATCTTGTTCAAACAGCCCAGGTTGTTCCGTTGTAGTCAAAAAGGCGCCAAATGCAAAACGCCAGGGCAGGCAGGTTAAAAAACAAAGGGCGAGCTTTATTGACAGAGTCCAAAAACTTAGGCAACAGATGCCAAAAACCAAGACCAAAACTAAACCAAGTAAAAACCTGTAAAAAGGGAAGGCACGAGGTGCAAAACAGGCCTGGAGAGAAGCTATGAACTGCAGATGAACCGACAGAGAGTGAAAGGGAAAAAACACTGATTTAATATCACTGGGATCAAATAACGAGAAAAACACAGGTGGGATGGCCTCAAGGCAGGAAAAGGACAAAAACAGGAAGTATAAAACAAAACCGGACACATGGGGTGGAGTCCTTAAACATAATGACGGGAAATAACTTAATCGTAACCCAAAAGACAGAGTCCAGACTGCAACAAAAAACAAAACACTTGAAATGAAATCACATCCAAGTCACATTATGAAGGATTTCTACAGGTGAATCTCGGTCCGGAGTCAGTGGCATTGTAACCTCTGGCCTCACCTGGCAGCTCGAAGCTGATGAGGCACAAAGCACCATAACAAAAAACTTTCTGTCCAATTCTGAATGTTTGTGCATGTTTCTCTCTTCAGGATCCCCTGCACGCCTCGCTGCTGCAGCTCAAACATACTAACCACACTCAAAATGAATCATCGTCGATAAAATCCATGTTTGTTGACTACAAAGTACCAAAACAGAAAGCTTGACAAGCGGAGCAACAAAAAGATGGTGGAGTGAACAGTCTGACACATCCTCATACCAAAACTACTGAACAGGTCAGCAACCAGTGACTTCAATATGACATGTAAATATATAAACACCAGAAAACATTGTGGTTTGGGATAAAAATAAATACATTATTGATGTAACTTCAGTACCTAAGTTACGTTCTTCAGCTTTGTTATGTACCTGATGTAACATTTCAATGTTATTAAATAAAAATAACTCGTTATTGACTTTTGGTTTCACACTGGAAACAAACGACAGCCGTCCATCTCCAACCTCTTCTCACCACACTCATTAATTGCTACTGCAGCTGGAGATCACCGGCTAATGAGAAAAATAAATAAGCTGCTGTCACAGATGACGTATTTGGTTGTTATTGTGATTCTCTTGTCCTGTTATTGTGTCCTGTTTCAGAAAAATGAAAGAAAAATACACTGCTGAGACCCCTAACCCTAACCCTTTATATAAATATTAATTTAGCGTGTGTAACAAATATAAAACCCTAGTTTGGGTTCACATACATGCCGATAAAGCTGATGTAATGATTTCTGAATAATTGAAACAGGCTTTGCTCTTTTTAAAGTCTTCTCTACAAGTGGAAATTTGCTCTTCATATGTCGTGTTTTGTGGGTTTTTTTCAAGCGCAGTGAAAATCCGTGTGAACCCACAACAACTACAACTAGGAAGCTGCTGCTGCTGCTGCTGCTGCTGTTGCTGCTTATAAAGAGACGTGCTCACACTGAGTCAGCCAACAGGTGTAACAACAGTCGAGTGGAAGCGTCAGAGAGACCGGCAGGGAGAACAATCTTTCAAATTGAAACAGTTTACATCGAGACAATGAGTGCCTTCCATCTGTCTGACGCTTTAGACAGGTAAGTCTATGATGTTTACTTTCTGTACTTATATTAGTTTTTAAAATACAACTGAAAGAGTCTCTTCTTCACTAATCATTAGAAGTGTTGAGTGAAAAACGTGAGAAATTAGAAGGTACCGTATTTGTTTAGGAGAGCGGAGAGAAAGACAATCTGGGTTGAAGTAACTGATCTTTTCGGTCATTATGAGTGAAATGAAGAGTTCCTGAAAATAATTTTCAGAAAGCCCAACATGCTGAGTGTCTGCGTGAAACAGGAACAGCTCCGGTCTGTCTGGCCATGTTTCACTTCTCAGTCACAGCATCATGAACACGTGTTGGTGAACAAAACAGGTCAGAAAGAGCGAAGATTTTATAGTTGGGCTTCATAAACTTCACATACAACTAGATTTGAATGGATATTTCAACTTCCCTTAGCTGGACGCCTTCCATATTCTAATTATAAGAACGTTTAAAAAGGTTTTTGTAACGGAAAATGGACACAGACAACTTTTATCCCCTGGCGTTTACAAGTGGTATTATTGTTGGTGCCGCTGTTGAAAAGACAAACAGATCTCTTTCTGTTTTTCCCAAGAGTCACAACTTCTAACAACACAGAACCAAATGTGAGTTTATTTATTACTTTAGTCTATAACGGAGACGTACGAGCAGATAAAAGCGGCACCGGGCTGCTTCACTGTCCCGGGAGATTTCCTGTCCGGTGGCAGACCAAACAGCAAAGTGAAGTGAAGTTTAAAGGGAACCAATCTAAACACTGTCGGTGTCATTATTCTACAGCCAGTCAACGTTTACTTCATAAACATTAACATATTTATCTGTTTTGTATTTCAGCCCAACTGAAGTAGATGAAGAAGAATTTGAAACCCGCTGCCTCAGCTTGACGGTAAGATTAATGATTATTTATTAGAGGCAATTCGACCCATATTTCACTCTATATTCACATATTTTCATTTTAGAGATACTTTTCACTCTTATGTACATTTTGAGATGTCCTACTTGGATATTATAGAGAATATATACATATGTGCTTAAGTTAAGAATCTTTGTATTTATGCATACGATATATATTTAAGAGGGACGTCCTGAACACAGTTTTTGGCACCGATCTCAGTCTGAGTCCGACAAGATTGCTGGATCCAGTACTTATATTAACATATGTATCTGATACATTGAAATAACAAAATAACAGCTGTGTATTTGTATTCACCTGCGTCGAAAGTAGACGCGCTGATGTAATGATGACTTACAGTTTGTTGATTTAAGCTTCATAGCCAGGTGATGATGTAACTCAGCTCCGGGAGGACATGATGTGGGATTTCTGCTTTGTTTTTAGCACTGTGACATGCAGGATGTTCATGATAAGACCTTCAGACTTGAGGACGGACTGGACCTGGTGGTTACTCACAACCCGATGAGCTTGCAGTGTGTAGTTAACCTGATGCTGGCGGTGAACCGACTCAAGAAGTCCCTTCCTCGCTGTGGCAAGGGGCTCAGCGATGATGAGCTCTGCTGCGTGATCCTGGACAGCCTGGTGGAAGGTGGGTGACAACAGGACACAGCATTACATCAGTGTTTCACCCGATCAGATCAGAGGCTATAAAGAGTCGAGGTGAAATCAAAACTTCTGGATTCTGTTCCAGAAGTAAGAAAACCTCATTCAAAAGCCACTGACATTTGTAACTCCATTAAACCATCATGTGGCACGCAAAATGTGCAGGATTTGTTGACAAATAATTTCACAGCCTGCAGTTGTACATCGTCTTTTGTGTGCACGGGACATTGTGTGACTTTGAAACACAAAAAAACTTACTGATAAGTGATTACATAAACCGTCATTTCAGGTCAAGTTGGACCTTTTTACATATTGCAATTATAATCATGTTACAGCTCTGCGGTTATAGTCTGTGTTGCATGGAAAGTGAACATAAAAATATATTTTTTTATAACTCTCTCCAACTTCTGCCTCCACCTTTCCACAGATTCCATTGTGAAGACGAGTGAGAACTTCACCGTGGGAGAGAAAAGGAGTACGTTCCAACGTTTTGGCAGCGTGAATCTGTGCACTCTGTGTGACACTTCAAAGAAAGACGTCATCTGCGTATCAGAGGAAATGAAACTGCAGGCCATCACGCTGAAAGGAGGTCACTGCGAACGCAAAGGTAGGAGAGGCACAAGTCTGCAGCTGGAAAATACATTTACTCAAGTACTGTACTGCGGTACAATTTTGAGCTACTTGCACTTAACATCAGGATTTCTATTTTATGATACTTTAAATTGATACCGTGTGAAGTGAAGAAACTATTCTTACTGGTTTTCTAAGTCTGATCTAAATAGTTTTCTCGCCTGTTTTTGTGACGTGAGAACTGTTGGGAAAAAAGTTTAGCCAGTATCATCTTTCTCAAAGCTTAAGACTAATAAATGATCATTTGTGTTTTGTTGTTTTTTTCCCCACATTAGTGAATTTTAGACTGTCCAAGTACATCGACACCTGTCAGTCGGAGGGTCAGCCGGTCGTTCTGTCCATCACCAACAACTTGCACATTTCCTGCTCGATGAAAGACGGCCGACCTGTGTTGAATCTGGAGGTAGGCAGAAAATCTCTCTCTCGCCTTCTGACGTGATTTAAGGGGATGTTTTTTAAGACCTCCATTAAGATAATAACAAAATATTGTAAAATATTGATAACATGAAACTTGTATAGGTTGTTTTTTTCATCATAACTGATTTTTTTCTCATAATTTTGACTTTGAAGTACATGTAGAAAATCTAATTTTTGGCTTTTATCTCTTATTTTTTGTTAATATTTCAAACGTTTTCTCTATTTAGAACATTTATATCATACGTTTTGCTTTAGTGAATTAAGGTTTTGACTCACCATAAGCATTTTCTCTAACTTAATCCATTTTATTTTTCACTTTTACTGTCAGAAATGTGTTTCCACACATAACAAGGACTTAATCTTTGTCTATCTTTTGGCAGGAATGCAGTGAGGCGAAATTACAAACAATCAACAAAGATGACGACATGGACCGTTTCCTCTTCTACAGGACAGACAAGGGTCTCTCTCACATCACCTTTGAGTCGGTTAAATATCGCGGCTGGTTCATCAGCACCTGTGAGGGTGAAGAGCAGCCTGTGGAGATGTGTGAAGCGGACGCCACCAGACGTCTCACCAGTTTCAAATTAAACTAAAAACGTTTTGTATTCAGATTGAATGTCACCACAATGTGTGTAACTTAAGCTTTTATATTATGTTATGATGCTTTTTTTTTATTTTCATCTATCATTGAATCACTTTTCCTCTGTTTTTAACTCATAAGCTGTTTTAAAAAGTGAATTTCTCCAGTGGTGATGCAATTTATTCTGCATCACCACTAGATGGCGACATCGTCTGCAATGCTTTGCTGTGATAGAGATAACTAATAATTCAGGAACCCACTAAACCTTGTTTAACTTTATATAATTTCTACTCACTGCTAAAACATAGTTTATTTTCTTTGGCAGAGAAAGTCGTCACTTGATATTACTCCAAACTACTGATTAAATTATTTTCACCTATTCGTTATTGTAAATACAATTCAATTCATTTCTCTACTGTCTGTTTTTACAAGTGAGTTTTTGTGTGTTCTGTTTTGTTGCAGTGGAAAATAAACCTTTAAAATGAAATGAGTTTCATATTCTTGGTAAAACACTGTTGGTGTTTCAGGTTTGTTTGATGGCTGCGTCATGACGAGCACAGTGCAGCTTCAGATGACTGCATTCATATAACCATTCTAAGGTCATGACATTGTAATGGAAAGGGGAAAATATAAGATAAAAATAATAAATCAAATACAAAACAGCCTTTTTGAACCTGGATGAATCTGATGAGTGATCTGTGAGTTGTTAACACAGATCTTTTAACTCAAGTCAGCAATCCAAGCTCATAATATATGGCTTCAGAGATTGTTAATTTGACCTGTCTTAGATGTTTCAGGGGGTAAAGAGAGCTGAATACAGTGCAGGTGTGTGCTTCAAGTGGACTGTAGTTATAGTGGATGATAAATCAAATCCATTAAACCAACTCAAAGGGCATTTACCGCACAATTAGGCATAAGATGATGTGAAAATTCCTGATTACCCTGTCCAATATTATTCCAATGATCACTTGAAACTGTTTCAATTGCACCGAAAATCTCCTGGAGTCACTTCAATGCTTGTTTGTAAGGTGTTAGAAACTACAAAATTCAGATGTGTCAGCCGAAAATTTTTTGCAGCGATTCCATAAATGTGGTTATCAAACACTTGTGAGAAACATATATAATGGAGGGAGGATATTTTACAGATTTGCAAAAACCTAAAGGTTTTGGTTCATCAGGTGATATTGACAACATAGCTGCTGTTATCGATACATCTGTAACAGGCCAATAGTGGCAGATAATATCGGCCAACCTATATGCCGGTGGGACTATACATCTTTTAGTGAAATCTAATCAATCAAAGAATATTTGTAAATTCATCATAATCATCTCACAATTCAATTCATTTCTCTACAGTCTGTAGGCCCACATCATGCTGTACATACAGGCACATATGAAAGCTTACTGCTGCAGATGAGTTAAATAACAGCCTTGACTTCTATTCAAGGAAATACGGTAAACTACCACAACCACATAGAGACTATTAAAAACAAAAGAAATACAAAATCTATATCTATATCTCTACATCAGCTAACACTGCCCTGTCACATTCCTCATGACTCATAACTGAGCACAAATGCTAGCAAACATTTAACGTTGGCTAACGTTAATATGACAGTTGGTAACTGACACAGCTAGCTATTCAGCCAACACTGGAGGGCGCTAACGACCAGGCTAATATTAAGGCTTACGTTAGCTTCATCCATCAACCTGTAAGCATTTTATACAAATCTAATTTAGAAACTATAAAGGTAAAAAAGTTAACTTTATTAACTTACTAGCCGTTAAACAGGGGCGTACACAGGAGGACGACGACACTGACAGCACCGGCTAACGGTCAGCTAAAGTCAAGGTAACGGAATGGTACGGTCCAGATTGGGGGTGTCTGAAATCGTATGAGAAGATTCTTCCAGGCGTAAAAATGAGAAGTATAGATTATAATACTTTAAGATTACAGATAAAGGGTTAATTAAGCGTTCCAGGTGGAATATAATGTTGTTTTTATCTCTTGTGTGGTAGTCAAAGTCGTAATTAGTGGGGAGACCCCCCTCCAGTTGCCTTTATTTGAACCCTGCTAGAAGGTAGTCTTTGGGAAAACTTTGAGAAATTTGTTGAAAAGGGAAAATTATCATCATTATCGTATTATCATTATCATTATTATCCTGTTAAAGAACATAAATTCTGTTTTGTTTTGTTTTGTTTTTTTCTCAACTTTTTATGAGGTGAGCAAGGTGCACCACCTCACCTGGCCAGTAGCAAATACTAAATTAGGATTAAACTGATTTACCTTTCCATGATGTTTAAATGAGATAAGATTAACATTTTATAGTGAACATTTGCACAGTTGCTGTATATCCTGCCGGCTTGAGATGTCAAATAATCTCATGAAATTATCAGATTAAAAAAAAAATACTAATCCCAATCTGCAGCTGACAGACAGGAAGTCTGTTATTAACCTCAGCAAACATCAGGTGACAATACATGATGGAATGTATTATGTTTTTTAAAATATGTTAATACCCTACAATTGTGTGGATTAGCAGCGTGATGGTCACAGCTGCAGATAATATATAATACATGAGTATTATCATGTCCCCTCATTCTCACATCCGTACTTTGATTGTTTTGTCATATTCACTTAGTTCAATACAAAAAAAACCTCATTCAGCATTCCTCACATTGGTCTTTCTGGAAAAACTAAATCAAGAATATTTCCTGTAAATTAACTCCATGACGTCAGGTTCTCACAGATTTTGAAATATTTGTGTCTTTAACTGCTTGAAACATTCTCAGTATCACATTGATGTCTATATGTGACACACTAATGCAAACAAGATCATCGATTAGCTTTAGTCCATGAGTAGATGCACACATCCTCCTGTATGGTGATACTTCTGGTAGGTGTAGTTCAGTATTTTGTCTTCTGTTCTGTCTTGTTGACCTATTTTCAATAAGCCAAGCTCCACATATTCTCATTTTTTCAAGGGTGAATAAAAACCATTTTTGACAGCGGTGTCCTCACAGCTGCACATAACAGAGTTCACTTCTGTCTGCGACCAGTTGTGAAATATTTTACTGATAAACGGTAAAACCAAAACGGTTTCTGCTTGTGACACACATCATTTGAAGCTTCGCCTTATTTATCGTCAGTGCATTCCAGCCTGTAATCAGAATTTCCCAGCACTCACCAAATTAAATGTCAATCTGTCCGTACACTTCACAATAAGAGACTTAAATAAACTCAGCCAATCAGAGGCAATTCAGAGGAGGTCGACGTCTTCTCATTGGTACAGCCCGCACGGGTTTGCATGGCGACACCTTGGGCTGTTTCTTGACTGACTACACACCAATGAGAGATGCTGAGCTCCGCTCCAGAGCTCTGCTCTACATCGTGTGTGCGTAACACAGATTATGGACTGATGTGCATTTAACTTTAAAGAGGCAAAGTGGTGCAGGCAGGCTGAAGAGGTCAAGAGCTGGGGAGAAAATAATATCAGAGCACGCACATGCAGTGGTGTTTCATCCTTTATTGTCACATTCTCACTGCTGCTGATGTACATATACACACTATCATTATCTGAGGATCACCTCTCAACACGTTTTAAGGGAAATCTAAAGTAATTAGTTCAGTTTTTCTGCATCTGAAGGTTTATTATAAATGTCAGTTTCCCACAAAATAATTTATAGACGTGCAGATTTTTCACAACCCTTCCTCCAGCTACAGCGATTGCCTAAGAAGTCACGTGTCAGTGTGTGTGTGTGTGTGTGTGTATGTGTGTGTGAGCGAAAACTAGAATATTAATGTTAATGTGTGCACGTATACATTGATACAGTGCATGCATCACCTTGCATGTAATGTAAAACATAAGCAACACTGTTGATCTCGTGTCTGCAGTCACACAAAACAAAAACTTGAATCCCCCAAAACTGTCTCACTGAACTGCACACACACGCAAACACAAACACACACACACACACACTCACACGTGCAGGAGTGCATGAACCTATTGTGTGTGTATGTGTGTGTGTGTGTGTGTGCCTGTTATTGTGTGTGTGTCTCCCTCTGCCATCCACATTCCCGGCACATGGCAACAGAAGCTAAATATAGCCCCAGCAGCCCGGCTTCACAGCGGGATCATGCTTCCTCTCGCTAACGTAGGATCTTTCCCCCGTCGCTGTCCCTGTTCCTCTGCTTCCTACAAACACGAGTACCTCTCGTGCAACTCTCTCTCTCTCTCTTCCTCCTTTCATTTCTCACTCCTCACATCCCTCCATCAACCCCCCTCTCTCCGGTTACTCTACTTCTGTCTCCAGGCACCTTTTCCCCTCTCTGGATTTCAGCTGTTCTCATACACTGGGCTTCTGCCACCTGATGGAAAACTCACACATCTTTGTATCCGTGCAGATAAATCACTTTAATCCACCTTTTGCATGTGAGGGCATGTAACTATAAGTACAAATACGAGTACTGCACTTGAGTATTTCCATTTTAAGCTGCTTTATACTTCTGCTCCACTGCAGAGGACGGGTGGTGAGGGGGCTGCAGCAGCACCACCTGAAACAAGACATTATATAAAAAACGTTCATCATCAACATCACATGAAATCTTCAGTCTTCAGCAGTCAAGTGTGTGAAATACACTGCAGATTGGAGTCTCTGTTGACAGCGACAAACTGGCAGATCCGTGTTACAGTATGTGTGCTCCGAGTGTAGTTTTCTAAATCAACACACAACCATCTTGTTTTTGGCTGCGTGCTAACGCTTTTAGCTGAGCGGCATCGGTGAAGATTTCTGCTTAGAAAAGGTTTCAATAATATCTACTCAAAACAAGTTGCGTGGCTTTTTTCACATTGTAAGACAAGGATCCAGCTACTTTAGTTGTTTAGATAAGAAATGTTTTGTGGACCATGAAACATCACCATGACTGTCCATCAGTAGATGAAGTCAAAATGTTCGCATTGAGGTGAACTGTTCCTTTAAGTCTGAACTCACCTGAGCACATCTTCCAGTGTTGGTTCGTCATAATCTTGTTATGTTTTGTGGCGCTTATCTTTGTGTTGTGTGATATCTGACTAATTCACCAAATTGCTGCCCCCAACTGGCCAAAAAGATCCATTTCAGTTTAGCTTTAGTTCAATAATTACATGAAAACATCCCTTATAATAATCCAGTAGATATAATCCATATATAACACAAAGGAAGTGGGTCATTTTACAGTACCTTCACCTTTGATACTCTAAACACAGCATTTTTTTCTTACATTGTTTTTCTTTTACTTTAATGATCTGCACACACACACACACACATGCACACACACACACACACACATATTTATAGCAGTCAGTGGGGCTGGCCCGTCTGATCCTAGCAGGATAGTAATGGACTGCTGCGAGCATGTGGTATAATCCTGGCTTGATTTGGCACACCGCCTACTGAGGTATTACATTGCTCACAGGCTGCATTAGTCCCACTGTTCACATGTGCATGCTTGCACACATTACTGGTGCCCGGGAGGTGAGAGTATGATGAAAGTGATGATGGAGGGGGGGGGTCATCGGGGACAGGGAGATCTCCAGCGTGGAGACGAACGCATTTACATAGTGGGACTATTCAGGGCGACTAACGAACATTTAAATGCTAATTATCAGGATATTATGTGTTTAAAGCAGCCGTTGAAGCCTCCATCAGTGGACAGAGACGCTCTTTATTGACCGACTCATCGTGAGTCGAGACATCCGCAGCTGTTAAAAGTACTCAAGTACATGTTTGATGTAATTTTACTCAAAGTAGGACAACCTGTGATAAACTTGTAGTTCATCTACCTCCACATTTGCATGGTGGTTCAACTAGTTACAGATATAATATGAAGGAATTCTGCATTAAAATGTCTAAAAACAACCAGAACTTTGTTTATATTTTGTTGAGTTGTGTTCAATGTTCAAACCAGAGAAATCCACAAGTTTCCTCAGAGTAACGATGCGTTAAGTCTCCGTTGGGTTTAGGAAAAACATACGTTATTAGATAATGATGTAACTTTATTAAGGTACATGAAGTAACTTCACTGTGTTAGTAATTTAATTCCTTTGCCTGAACTCCTCCTTTGCTGCTGTAGTAATAACTATGACCACTAGAGGCCGCCGCCTAACAAGAAGCTCTCACATTAATCGAGTCAGGAGGACGACTCCTTTGCACGCTTTAGTTTATTTCTCACACTCCTCCTCACACATATTTCCTGTCATTATCTGGGGCTGTCCATTTATTTCAAAGTCTCCACGTAGACTCAAAGCACCAAAGACTTTCTGACAAGTCTCATTATCCAACATCACCTGCAGTCATAAACGCTGTCTTCACATCACACTCGTCTCCCCTGATTGAAGAAGCTCCTGAGGGTAGCACTGTTGTAATTCTTCCAGTAAGAAGCAATTAAAGGCTTGACAAGCTGGTTTCCATCGAGCTTCACCAGGAGTGTCTGAACTTGACCTGAGTGTTTCCTTTTTGCGCTTCTTCATGCTTCTATCACATCATATTTGAGAGGGAAATATTGTCCTGTAGCCTACATTGTAATGTGTTTTTACCACACAAGTAACTTTTCTATTTGGCTGAATGAACACATCTCTGATGTCAATAAAAACTGAGCTTCTGTTTTGGATTGGATCACATGTGCGCCTAATAAAATGGCCAACTGAATGATAACAGCTTTATTTTATGGCACCTATGGAGCAATATAATCATTGATTGCATCATATTGTGTTCATCCAGAGAGAATCTGCACAGCGTATCACAGCACTGACAGACACACACGAATGAATGCTAATGTGTGAATGTGCAAAAATAGATTTGAATAATTTAAATTGGGCTGTGTACAAAAACTCTTGATTGCATAACACATTTTGCAAATGAGAGAAAGTGGAAAACCAACAGAGCTACACTGTTCTACATGTGACAGATGCAACACTCGGATGCTGGAAACAAAAACCATATAAAGCTGTTTTGGCTCACAGTTATCTGGCAGACGCAGAACAACATTAGCATCCGAATGAAGACGTGTTTCTGTCCACCTGATGAATGTGAGTCCAACATTTTATCTCTGATTTGTTCTTCGCCAACTCCTGATAAAAATATGAGGCTCTTGAGCCGTTAAGAGTTACACCAGGCTCTGTGTTTGTGTGTCGTTTGGTACTGATCAGGTAGTGAACAGTGGGTTCAGGTATAAACACCTGCTGGACAGAAGGTGGATGAGAGCAGTGATATTGAACCATTTCTATATATTAGCATCTGAAATACTATTTTCAATTTCTATACTATCTTCAGCTGTATGTTTAAAAGTTTGTCCGAAATCCACCACAAAGGTTACAAAGATTCCAGACCAATAAAAACAGTCTGTACGTAGGCACAGCAGTGCTTTGAGCTAAAGGCTAACATCGGTATGCTAACATGACTCTAGGTGTGTCTTTAATTTCGTCTCCTACGTGGGATGGACTAAGAGACGAGGAAAAGACGCAAGTGAGGGAAACATGGATGCAATTTATGTGAAATGGGATGTACCCAATGTTTATGTTCCCAAGATTAGTTGAGCAAGTTAGCATGCTATCAGCTTATAATGCTTAACACAAACTAAAACTGGGGCTGATGGGAATGAGTTTGAATTTGTTTGGGATAAAATTGGCCACTGGACACATTTGAATTTGACCTGAAGACTCCCAGAAGATCACCAAGGATGTTTCTGGTTCATCCTGAGGGGGACAAGAATGTCTCAACCAAATTTTATGGCGATCCATCCAATAGTTATTGAGACATATTATTAAAATCAACAAATGTGAACCTCACAGTGGCAGTGAAGATAAAGACAGGGGCTCGCCAAAGTCATCAGGCTTCATCCTCAGGGTACCACGCACGTCTGAACCAAACTTCATCTCAACCCATGAGATATTTGTTGCCTGAATTATATTTTAAGTTCTTGAACATCTATAAAAAGTTTGTACACTTAAGCTTACTGAACACTGGTTTCAGCTCCTCATTGTAAACCACAGGAATACCATCACAAAGATCTTTAAACAGGATTGTTATATTTATATATTTTAGACTGGCTGTGCAAATATTTTGGACCTCTAACAAAAGACTGAAACAACTATGTTGTCCGTCCAAACGCTTTGTGAATTCACTGTGAGTCACTTCACTGGTACATACTTCACCTCGTACTCACAGAGACCACATCCGTCAATACTGAGCTGCAAAGTCCTTTTTTTTATATTTAGGATCTGTTTTCATGCTGTTTTCGGCGGATGGAGGATTTGTTCTGTTCGGCTGCAGCAGTGTGCCGTCAGCTCTCATTAAGGACCAGCGAGGAGCCGGCCTCTCACCTCCAGAGCCGGGGGAATGGAGTTGTCTTGTAACGTGCATCTCTACAGGCGGTGCGTCTGCTTGGATATGCACAGAGGGCCTCATTAATGGAAGTGCTAGCTGAGTGCCTCTTCGAGCATGTTCGGCAGCGATTTAATTTCCAGGAACATGACATGATTGTTCTTTTAAGACCTGATCTCGTGTCTTTTATTAGCTCCTTTTGTCTTGTCTCGGTCAAACAAACAGGACATGATTGCCTTTTTTTTTTCCCCCAACTCTTGTTCATTTTTGGTTTTCATTAATAAGATACATGATTATTCTTTCAGAGTCTGCCTGGGTTGTTGGAGCGGTTGAATCCAGTTGTCTGTCAGCGGAGGAAAATCATCAGGTTGCCAACTTTCCATGGCGCCTCAACAACGAAGCTGTCGGATTCAGACAGCCACCAAATCTGACTGCAGATAAACAACTGTTCACGGCTGCGACATCTCAGGGAGGAAATCATTCTGTGCTGAGGAACAATGGGTTAAATTTGCACCCCGATTAATGAGTTTTACTTCAAATGTGTCGTACTTTAATAAAGAGGTTTTCAAACTGTGAGGTAGAGTTGAATCCTGAATCGTGAGTCATGACTCTGGACACGCTGACATGATGCACATATTTTTAGATCCATACTTCCACAGCCTGAGGATATCATCTCTGGTGTCTTTCACAAGTAACATCCACTCCTTATAACTGCAGAATCTGCCTGAGAATCATCAGGTTTTTAGGTTTCCTTCAGTATCAAAATAATCCAGTGATAGATTTCAGTACAAACAGGAGCTGTTAATACAATGGTGCCAAATTGGCGAACATCCTCCATCGCCACCTGTGATTATCTTGTACAATACACGGCCTGTGTGACTTATTAATGAGTCTAACAAGAATAAAACAGAGGGAAGATCTCTGTGTTCCACCAACCCTTGTGAAGATTTCATTAAAATGTACTTTTGGCTGGTCGACCGATGTGAAAATTGGTGGTTATGTAGTCCAAAGACGGCTTATTACTGTGCGCTACGTCTAACTTGTGAAATAACGGTGTGTTCTGGGGCAGCACGGCGTCGGCAGCACTGCAGTTGGACTGACGCGGTGAAGAGGGAGCTGAGTCACAAGGCAAAACTCTGAGTTTATCATTCCATCTACGTTCCAGCCCTCACCTACCGCCATGAGCTGTGGGAAGTCACAGAAGGAATGGGAGATAGGGGGAGGAGCTCAGACGTCAGGGAGCTCGGAGTAAAGAGAATGCTGGAGCCAGCTGCTGGTTCAGGCATCTGATTACGATGCCTCCAGTGCGCCTCCCTTTCGAGGTTTCCAAGCTCATCCAACCAGGAGGAGACCCCGGGGCAGACCCAGAATTCACTGGAGAGATTACTTATCTCATCTGGCATGGGAACACCTTGGGATCCCCCAGGAGGAGCTGGGAGAGGGATGTCTGGAATAACCTGCTGTCACTGCGACTCAACCCCGGATAAGCTGAAGATAATGGATGGATTGATAGTTTATTGGCCGTGAGATCAGCTGTTACAGCCAACTATACAACAGTGTTTACCATCACTGATGAATCTGAGGTGTAACTGAGTTGAACAGGTTGAGATTACTGAGCTAGATGTGTGGTGACGGTGTACAGGTGACAACTGGTATCGTCCAAAAATGTCTGGTTTGCTGTCGATGACGTCAAATTCCCACTTCCCATCAGCCTCAGCTGTTCTTTGCATTAAGTTCTAATAAACATTAGCATGCTAACATGCTAAACTGGGAGGGTGAGCCAAGCATTCATCTTAAAGGGATTTTCTGGTGTAAATTTAATCCATGGTCTAACACACCGTGAAATTGTGTTAGACTCCCTCTCGAGAGATCAAGTTAGCAGACCGCTAGCTAACGTAGTTTTAGCATCCTCAGAAACAACCGCACGACAACAATACACTGCAGTAAATGGATCCAAATATAAACCGCCACCAAAAAGCCACAAATAATGCTCAGAACGGCACCAAACTTCAGCAACAGTACAAATAGGGTCTCAGCACATAGTCCGGGGCATCTAACCTCCGCTAGCTTAGCTGGATTTCTACTGAAAAGCTGACTAAATTTACCACTCTTCTGCAGCAGCTTCCTGTTGACGGGAAGTCCCGACGAGTCGATTACCGAGTGCAGTAGAGTTCCGCGGCTCATGGATGAAAATGTATGATTATGACTCCATGGAAAAGCAATCAAAGTTCATATGTGTCTTACCTGCCAGTTTATAACAGTTATTATCAAGAGCGGACAGGGAAAAGAACGGAATTGAGCATTTCTAACCGCAAATCTGTTTTTAGCTTCTCAATAGAAATCCAGCTAAGCTAGCGGAGGTTAGATGCCCCGGACTATGTGCTGAGACCCTATTTGTACTGTTGCTGAAGTTTGGTGCTGTTCTGAGCATTATTTGTGGCTTTTTGATGGCGGTTTTACATTTGGATCCATTTACTGCAGTGTATTGTTGCCGTGCGGTCGTTTCTGAGGATGCTAAAACTACGTTAGCTAGCGGTCTGCTAACTTGATCTCTCGAGAGGGAGTCTAACACAGTTTCACGGTGTGTTAGACCATGAATTATACTTACACCGGAATATCCCTTTAAAGCACCACTGTGCAGCCTCACAGAGCTGTCACGCATGTTGTTAGGGTAACAGCTCCAAAAAAACTGTCTGCAAATTATATTTCACATCAGTTATCGATGGAGCAGTGAAGAAGCAGTCCAGAAGGCAGAATGTGAACGTCTCATGGCGACAGATAACTAGAGATAAAACAGGAAGCTGGCAAACGCACCATCATTGGAGCCAATTCTGTGAGAGCCGGAGCGGTTTTTAATCTGCTTGAAAAGATCAGAGAGGAAAGATGCTTGGCTGGGAAAAAGTACGAGGTGTGAACATCACCACAACACCTCTGCCAGGAGTGAAGTGACGACTTCCTCTGCATTCTGGAAGCATGAGGTAAACTTCCCTGATCAGATTATTCTGACATCTTCTTTTGGCTGTTAGGAAACACAACCTAATTCATCACGACATGAAAGAGAAGAAGTCAGGACAGAAATCGCTAATGAGGAGCCGACGGGAGGCTCGGATAAACGCGTGCAGATAAATGTAGGTCAGTCAGCGGCAGACAACAAGCCGACCCATTATTGACAATACTAGATGTGTTTGTAGAGACATGATCTACGGATTAATGGCCTCCATTACTACGAGAGGACGACATGAACAAACGAACCAATCGCTGCTTACGTGAAATGTATTTAATCACCTGCAGAATCGCTCACTGTAGCGAAAACTGTTTGTTCTGCCTTCATAATATCTCTCAGTCAGTGTTGATGAGTAGCTACAAATGCCACCAAAATTACAGATAGTTCAAGTAAAAGAATCAAGTATCATGGGCTACTTGTACTTAAAGGAACAGTTCACCCAAAAACTTAACTTCTGCCATCACCTCCTCGCCTTCATGCTGACGGAAAGTCAGGTGAAGTGTCGTCGTCCGCAAAACATTTCTGGAGCTTCACAGCAAAACAGCGTCGCAGCATTCTGCTAAACAGCTGAAGTAGCTGGAGACTTGATTTAAAACGTATAAAACAATTTAAAGAAAACGTAAAATGGCTCCATACAGCTCATCCAGCCTGATCCAAGTCTCTGTAAGCTCCGAGATCCCAAACTGATTTGAAAAGACAATATTTAGACACTTTTTTAAAGGTGAGCTCTTCACTGTAGCTGCTCATGGTGGTGGTGTAAATAACGTCTTTTCATATCAGTCTGGGGTCTCAGCGCATCAGGATACTTGGATCACTTTGGCAGCCATTTTAATTGTAGTCTTTAGATGAAAAAGCTGATTAGTTCAGTCATGTTTAGTGTCAGTCACTCTGTTCAGGAGAACGCTGCAACTCTGTTCTGCTGTGAAGCTCCAGAAATGTTTCGTGGACTACGGTAGTGAGGAAATAATGCCTGATTTTATTATTTTTTTACGTATCCAGGATAGAAATACTCATCCTGCAGGTAGTTGCTTTCAGAATATTACTAAATATACCACTAATGTCTGGATTTGAGAATTTATTAAACTGTTGGGCGATTAGATGTGATCTTTCTTTGATTTGTGGTGAAGTTAAATGTCATAAAATGGAAATACTTGAATAAAAGTCAGTAAAGTAGGTGAATCTAAGGACTAACGAGCCACTCTGACCAACTGACCTCGCTCCGCTGATGACACAATGAATGAACAGACGTGAGGGCCACGAACAAAACCTCTCTGTAGTACCTGCCTCGTGTGGGCCGCATGTGAGCCGGTCTCAGCACAATCACGCTGTTGTACGCGAGTGTCCCCCCGGCAATCAGGTCCTAATGGCACAGCTGACTCCTTGACCAGGAATGTCAAGTCTGTGGAGGCCTCGCACATTAAAATAGCCGGCGTGCCCCGTCAGCACACCCTCACGAGCGTACACATGGAGGCCCAACAGCTGCCAGATCCACACGAGTACTGAGTGCTGAGGAGGAGAAGACGAAGCAACAACAGGAGAAGAGATCAGCACGAGGGGGAGGAGATCAGATTACCCTGAAGCCTCTTCTTTTTCTTCTTCTTCTTCCTCTCTGCTCCTCACACCACAGTCAGGAAACACACTCAGCTTTGCACAAAGTACACTCGCGTCATTCTGTAAGTGCGCCGGGGGACGAGGTGGTGAAGGACAGCAGAGAGACCTCGACTAAACGGCACATCGTCCTGATTTGTTTTGGATTAATGAACAAGCTCTTGTTGTGTGGAGCTGCTTCCTGTAGACGCTCTCTATTAACCTCAGAGACAGCTGCTGTGTGTGTGTGTGTGTGTGTGTGTGTGTGTGTGGAGACGGCAACTGTAACGCACATGCTCCTCATACCCTGCTTGAAACGACTATTAGATCTTGAATTGTTAAAGGAACAGCTCACCTAAAAACTCAAATCCAGTCATCATCTCTTCCTCCTCACTTCTGGAGCTTCACAGGAAAACAGCGTTGCAGCATTCTCCAAAACGACGACCTAGACTTGTTTTAAAATGCAAACAAAACACCCAAAAACACATAAAATGGCTGCATATATATGTTATTTACTCACTTTGTTAGGGCGAAATCTTCACTGTGGCTGCTAAGTTAAAAATGTATGAGCTCGACCAAACGTCAAGGTGTAAATAACATCTCTTCGAATCAGTCAGGGACCTCGTTGCTGCAGGAAACATGGATTGCAGCAGGTGAGATAATTCTGGCATCTATTGTGGATTTAGTTTCAGTCTTCAGATGAAAATGCTCTTCAGTTCAGTCATGTTTCCGTCAAACTGTTGGTCGCTGGACGAACTGTATGGAGCCATTTTATGTTTTTCTCTTCTGTTGTTTTTTACGTTTTAACAAAGCCCAAGACGTTATTTACATCCTCAACGTGCGGTGGAGCTCGTCCACACACACTTTTAAGCTTACGTTCATTAAAAGGGTGTAAATAACATTATTTCAAAAATACCCAGCTACTTGAGTTGTTTAGGAGAAAGCTGCAGCCCTGTTTTGCTGTGAAGCTCCAGAAATGTAATGTCACTTTTAGGTGAATTGTTCCTTTAAAATGTGTTGTTTCATTTCTGGATTTATGGGTCAGAATAATAGAAATGCCTGTTATAGTTTCCCAGAACCAAAGATGGCTTGATTAATCACTTTTATACACTCAGTAGACGTGTTCTGACGCCATTTATTCCTTCCTGATACCGACACCAGAACCTTTACTTTGTGTATTGACCAACACCAAGTACCGATCCAGTGCTGCACCCTGCCATCCCCGTATGGATGTCATGTTATGGATTATTATATTGTGCTTCATGAACACTAGCTGCTATCTATCACACAGCTGTAGGCTGCCAATAAAGGAACCATGTGGCATCGGAACAGTTTACAGACTTGTGTGCTTGCCAATACCGATTCCATCATTTTAGGAAGCATCAGAGGCATTTTCCAATAAAGATATCAATATTAGAACAATGTTAATGATCAAAGCCCAAAAGATATTCAAGTGATTCATTCGTTTGTGGCAAAGAAAAGCTACAACACTGAAGGTAATGTCCGGCAGAATAACACGACCGACTGCATGATGAGCACTTTTACTTTTGTAAACTAAAGCTACAGATTAATTCTGCATCGATTCAACTTTGTTTAAGCCTCATTTGGTTTTAGTATTTTTTCCTTTGTCTCCTTCAAGCACAGCAGTCCTCCACAGTGAGCCGACAGTAAACTGGTTAAACAAGGTTACAAAACAGTTTGAGGAGCAAACAGAAACTTATGCAAATCATGTTGAGAAAAACTCAAAACGTCACGCACAGCTGCAGCTTCCACACACAGCTCGATCTGATGTTTGATTTATAGTTCGAGTCGTTTGGTACCCGAGAATAATAAGAAATGTTGTAGTTGGAGCTTCTCAATGCGAGTAATTCTTCTTCCATGACTGCAAACTGGTCATCTTTTGGGTTTTGAACTGTTCGGTGGATCTTTGCACTGCTTTCTTACATCGTTCAAAAACCAAATAATTCATCAATAAGAGCCGCAACGAGAAATGGATTCACTGAAAGAAAATGAATGACCAATTATTCTGATAATCGATCGACCTTGAACATTTTCTCTGCTTTTCTTTCTCATTTATGACATCAGCAACGGGTCTCTGGGTTTTGGACAGTTGGTTGGACAAAAGAAGCAATCTGAAGATGTCACGTTGGCTTCTGAGCTTCTATTGATACATCATGAAAATAATAATATCATAATACTGAAAATAAAGGTTAGGTTCAGCCTTGGTTGTGTGGTCGAAGCTTCGTGTGACCTGTTCTCAAATCCGCACACTGACCTCTTCAGCGAAAGCACAATAATCCCGGTCTGGATTTGATATCACTGGATTTCCCAGGAAGGATTTCTCCGCTGATCACGCAACTTCAGGGAAAAAAAAAAAAGTGCTGAGAGAGAAAGAGGCAAAAACGATGACGTAGCAAAGTATGTAAAAGCTGACTTCGACGTGCTGATCAGGAAGAAACTGTTGTAAATTGATTAATAATTTCATTTTATCAAGTAAAAATGTAAAAAGAATTATCTGTTTCGAGCTTCACAAAGAAAAAATGTGCTCCTTTTCTTTGGTTTATCTTCTTATAAACTGATTTTCTTTGGGTTTTGGACTCCTTGAGGGAAAGAAAACAAGCCACTGTCAAACATTTTAAATAGAGTAATAATGAAAATAATCATAATTCAGAGTGAATAGATTATCTTTATGAAAACAGGGAGTTAAAAATATACAGTCACAACATGGTTATTGCATTTAAAGCTGTTTTAATTAAGGAAGTGTTATACTTTCACTCAAAATGAAAAATAATCTGGAGGTTTGAGTCACAACTTTGTTTTAAGAAATTAACCTTTTTTTTTTTTTTTAAGTCTTGAAATTCCTTTACATTATACATTTTTTTTTCCATTATAAGTATTTCAAAATATCTTTTGCTGGTTTGCTCAGTTAATATTTTTCCTATAAGTAGAATCTCATTTCAATATAGTTCTCTTTTTGAAAACAACACCAAAGAAAACGAAAAGAAACATCCATCAGTGTGTTTCTGTCCAGGGTCTTCACGTGTTGGACGAGGTTGGGTCAGAAAAAAAAGCGGCCCGTGGTTCTGACCACGACAAGAGAGGCTGATGGTACAAAACTCATCGCTGGCGCCGCTCTGCAGTCCGGCAGAGAAGCTCTGCTGAGTCTGATGCTGCGCTCCCGGATATTTGGACCCTTGTAGTGGCTCGTGGGAGCGAATGAGCATCGATAAAAAGTCCAGTTTGTATCAGTGTGTCGTCCCTGGTGGGGCTTCTTCTCAAAAGCGGTTGATCTCGAACACCAGGGATGCTCTGGCGCGAGGAGACACGCTGCTTCTTCCTCTTCCTGAATCGGACTTAAAACTATGAATTTTGCCAAGATCGTATGTATAACATAAAACCCAGCTGATCCTCACTGTAAATGACTACTGGAGTCAAAAGCTTTAGTTTAGGCCCTTGTTGTCTGGGCTTAAAAATAATCCTCTCAGTAACTTCCCCTTACATTTTGGGTAATCTTATAGATTAACTGCCAGCTGCTGCTGCTGCTGTGTGTGTTTGACAGCTCTCCACCTGCTCACATACATCTAAACGCACAAAACCTCCAGCAGCTTTCTATACATTCCTCTCAGGGTTCATCTGACCGACTCGCGTTAAAAAACAAAAAAAACTGCCCTCTGAGGAGAGACCTGGACTGGAACAGGAATACAATGGATGCGATAAAAACTTCTCTCTCCTCAAACCGAGCAAGGAAAACATCTTAAACAGGTTGACTCCTCACTCTTTTTTTTTTTTCTTTTTTTAAATATAAACTATGTTGCAGATAGGAAAGCATTCATTGGCTTTGTAAAAAAAACCAATCTGCTGGTTTTAGTATTCTCTCTCTCTCTTTCTTTCTCTCTCTCTCCTCTTTTTTTCAGATTTTTTTTTTACAATAAAGCAGAACTCTTAATTATTTTTTTTCAGCCAATGAGATTCATCTCATTTTTTTTTTTTAACACATTTAGTCCACTTTCAGAGATTCACACAACCACTCCAACCCTCAACTCTACAAACTTGTTTTTAGGATAATACACCAATAAATCCCTGCACATGTACTTATTTTTCTTTTTTTTTTTTAACGCCACGATACTTTAGTAGGCTATTACAGCACGATTTGTCATGCACTTTATCTTCTTTTTTTTCACAATACCCCTACACTGCAGATCTGTCATGTAGCTGGACTAACAACTTGTTTTTCCGTGTTTTTCTCTCCCTCAGTCGTCCTCCGCTTCGTCCCCCTCGGACTCTTCTCTCCTCTCGTACATTTTATCCCTCTGCCTCTCCTGGATCTCCTTCATCTCCTCGGCGTATCTGCTGAACGCTCCTCCGAACTTGCCCCAGGCTTTGAACGGGATGGTGATAGAGTTCCTGTAGCTGGGCTTCACCTCGCTCACCCGCAGGAACACTCCGTATTTGTTGGACCCGACGTCGAAAAAGAACCGTTTGGAGTCCACCATGATGGAGGTGCCCTCGGGGAGCTCGCTGTAGCCCCCGGCGGCCATGCCCCCGGCCAGCTCCTCGTCGTCTCCCCCGTAATCATCTATGAGCTTAGCAAGGGCGTCTCTAAACTCTATCAACCCCTGCGCCGGAAGGGCTATGGTCTGGCCGGCCAGCATGCCGCCCACAGGGCCCCCAACTCCGAAGCCAGGTCCACGGTTTACGGTCTGCCGGATCCGCAGGAACCTCCCCCGCTGGTTCTCCTTCAAGTCCAGGTAGTACTTGCGGTTTTCCCGGACGAGAAACTCGCTCTTGAGAGCTCGCCTGGGCCCGCCGTCCTCCCCCACGCTGGCCTGGGCTATCTGCTCCGGACTGCTAGGCCCCAGCTGGGCGTAGTGCTCGATGAAATCCCCGAGGTAGTCACGGAACTCCGCCGCCACTGACAGAGAGAGGGTCAAGCGACTTTTGGAGCCCCCGGCCCCTACCTCGGCGATCTTGATGAACCTGCCCTTGCTGTTCTGCTTGACGTCCAGGTAGAAGCGCTTGTTCTGGATGTCAAGCCTCTTGGACGCCAGCTCCTGGGTCTCCTGGTCCCTCTGGAAGTGCTGGAAGCCGCCTCCACCTCCTCCCCCGCTGCTGCCACCGCGCTCACTCCCGCTGTCTCCATCCGCCATCTTCAGCTCCACCATTCGGCTTCTGCCCCTCTCGCTCCTGCGTAGCTGCTTTCTGCGCGAGCCCGGCCAGCGCGCGCACCCTTCACGCTCATCACGGTTGCACTTCAAGGGAGGGTTCTGATTGGCCCGCGAGTCTGCCACTTCCACAAGTTCACACGGTTACGGCTTTCCCATTGGTTGGTTGAGTTTGTCCGTCACGCCCATATGTACAATCTCTCGTTGGCCATTGGTTCAGAGCGGAGTTCCGTTTGCGTACTTCTTGTTTCTCCCCTCCGCTCCTGGTTGTGAAATCTCCTGTTTTTATGACATAATATGTTGGAAAGTTATGTTTTTAAATTGTTTTGGCTTCAGCTTGTATAAGTGTGTCGACATACTTTGTTTTCCTGCTCACAGTTATAGTGGAGATGATTCTGGCTCGTGTTTTTATATGAGCAAAAATACTTTTGTGACTTCTTCTATATGAATTTAAACTTTTTTAAGAAAAATTAAATATATTTTGTGACATTACCAGTGGTGGAAAAACGTCTTTCACATAAATAGCATTACGTACTGACAGTGTTGTATAAAGCACCCCAAAGTCATCATGATATCCTGTTGAAATGTTACTATGATAAAAGTGAAAGTCACTCACAAAAGTAACACTCTGGCAGTATCTGATATTAAACTGCTACAGGCTGAGAGTAAGATAAGCTTCAGTTGCCTTCTTTCAAAAATGTATTCATGTATTATGTGTGAGAGGAAGTGTGTGTGTTTGTCAGTGTGTAGCTTTTGGTTTTACTGCTTCGTTTTGCTTGCATTTATTATGTAAAGCACGTTGTACGATATGTTATTTGTATGAAAAGTACTACGTAAATAAAGTCTGATTGATTGACAGATTGATTAAAGAGTTTAAAGAGAATTTTGGAGTTTCTTTTCATCCCTGTATAAATCAGAAAACAGTATAAAGTTTGGTTTAAGTGAGACTTGACTGAGAAAAAAGCTGGTGAATAAGGTACACAATTACCATGAAAATGACTTTAAATTGAGACAATAATCTTTGTATATCACAATGTAGGCTATTATTTAATATTAAGTTTAAATATGCAACTGAGAACATTTCTAATTAAAAATACACACATTTACAGAACTTAAATCTGAATTTTGGATAAATCCATATTCCAAATCTTCATCTCATTTGATGACATATTACAGCCAAAGTGTTTTGTGCAGAGAGGTTTCTCTTTTTATCACTCAGATATAGAGGTTACTAAAGATGTCATCTGAGGTTGATTTCTGGCCTTTGTATGTTAATAGATCAGTTTGAGAGATGACAGGAAACAGTATGAGAGAGTGAAGAAGTGTCACGCAGGTGGGGAATCGAACCTGGGGCTTGTGTGCAAACAGAGCTTCTGCACATGGGAGGTACCTCTACCAATTAAGCTAATCAGCACAAGCCTAAGTCCCGCCCACATATTTTCTGATGAATGCAGGTAGTGCGCGCCAAAAGGGGCGGTCTCTCTCGTTTCCCGCCTGAAGTTATTGCATTTCCCTCCAAAACTTCAGATGCCTATTAAATGGCTGGTGGGTCGTCACTCTGGTCGGAGCGGCTCTTGTCTGAAGACACGAACACGGTCAGTAAACTGTTCTGTAGGAATCTTCTTTATGTGTCCATTTACCTGCTCAGCTCAGGTGTATTCATGTCTTTGTGGGACTTGTACAGATCAGTTATTATCTACAGATCTCAGGTTATAAGCCCAGGTGATGTTCCTTCATATATCAGCCAGCTCCACATAGTAACTACCTTCATGCGTTGTCTAAGCCCAGTAAGTTCTGTGCGGGTTAAAAGGGAGCCAGCCTCCCTCTCATGTCTTTGAGTTGTGTTTTTGCCTCAGATGTTTCTGAAATAACTCTGAACAGGAAGCTGAAGACGTCATTAAGTGTTGAGGTAAATTCGGCTGTAACATAATCTTCTTATTACATCCAATTAAATTTGTGATGGATGTTTTGTTTTGTTCAGTGCACCAAACCTCCATTGTGAATTTGGCCGTTTTTTCCTCTGCCGTGTTTATTACATGAATAATGTAAAGTTAATTAAACGTTGGTCACTTTCTCAAAACAAGTCGGTAGTTTCGGTAAAATCGGCATGAATTCTGGTTACCTAACGTGTGCTGGTCAGTGTAAGTGAGTGGTTATGTTATGTTAGCTAGCTAGCTGACTTGAAAGTTGTTGGAGATGCACTGCACGGTTTGGGAAACACGTTAGCAACGGCTCAGCTGCCTTCATTAACGGTTGAGGACACACGAACCGGGTACTGACACTGTAACAAGCTTATAAAGATGTCTGAGTCATTTTATCGTGGTGTTTTTACAGACAGGTTTGCATGTTAGCTAATGTGTGTGTTGGAGAGCGTTAGCATGACGCCATTATCCTGCTGTGTAATGTTAGCTTGTTAATACTAGCATAATTACAGCCAAATATCAGAGTACAGCACAGTTAGCTAACAGGCTCCAAGTGTTGTGTGTAATAATGTCTCAGTATGTTAGTTTGTCAGCATCTAGAAGGTCATTTTGAGCAGCTAAAGTAGTTTATACACACAATATGCAGCCTCATTGTAGCTGCACAGAATGTATTCAGTGTTTTTGTCTCAGTTCTGGTTTAATGTGTTATTTAAATCACTCCACTGACTCCCTGCGTTTCAAAAGATATACTTTAAAATCATATTACTCGTCTATAAAGCACTAAATGTTCTCAGGACTGAATACACTTGGTTTACTTTTGGTTTACTTAAAAAAAAAAAACCATTTATTGAATCATAATCATTGATTATAGTAGGTTTTACAGTGCAGAGTGATGTGAGACTCCTGAAGTGATGTCATGCACATGGTTACAGACTGCTACATCATTCTTTATTATGAAATTATGTTGGGAACTGCTGTCCTGGTGTCTTTACTTGCTATTTATGTAATAAACCCTTTTTATGAATTACGCTCTTGTGGTTTTAATCCTGCTCAGCCCTGATTTTTAAAGAGCGTGTTGAATCTTTTGATGGAGTCCAATGTCTCCTCTTGGTGTCATTGTCAAAGCTTTAACTATATTTGATATATCAATTTCTTTCTGCAGTGGAGACCAGTGCTTCCATTACCTTCACATTCTATTCCTGTTTTGGGAATGATTGATTTCGAAACAGGGCCCATGTGTTGTTTAATAATGTCTGAGTGGGTTAGCCTCTCTCCAGCTATTATTATATTAATGAAACTAACAGCAGCTCAGTGAAAAAGCCATTAGGGGGCGCTACTGAGCTGTTATGCTGCACCTGTGGACAGTTGTGGTATAGAATTAAAGTACTGACGTGTTTGAACCTACGTGCCAAATTTAGTGAGTCTGTGAACATCCTAAAGTCCTCTAAACAGTGTCGGCAAAACGAAAATCAACGCATGCCATTCAAGATGGCCGATTTCCTGTTGTGGCAAAAAAATCCTCAAAATTAATTCCTCACACTGATGGTGCCCAGGCCCTCAATATATGTACATGTATATAAACACTGTACATTATGTGTCGATCAATTATCAGCCTGATCAGTTCTGTTCATCATTTTTCTGATGATTGGAATCAATGTTATGAGATTACCAAATAATAAATGATGCAGTAATCTGCAAAGTAACTAGTAACTAATGTTGACAAATAAATGTAGTTGAGTAAAAAGTACAATCAGAATGTAGCAGAAAATGGAATTACTCAAGTAAAGTACAGGTGCCTCAAAGTAACAAGTAACTTAAGTTGTAAAATAAATGTAGTGGAGTTAAAAGTACAATATTTGCCTCCAAAATGTAGTGGAGTGGAATCATAGAGCAGCAGAAAATAATATAAATAAATAATACTCAGGTAAAATACAGGTAGGCCTACCTCAGAGTAACATGTAACTTAACTTATCAAATAAATGTAATGGAGTAAAAAGAAAAAAGGACAATATTTGCCTCCAAAATGTAGTGGAGTAGCTGTTTGAAGTAGAATAAAGGGAAGTAAAGTACCAGGAAATTGTATTAAAGTCCAGTAATTGAGTAAATATACTTGGTTCATTAACACAATAAGCTTTTGGTTGATCCATAACAAGTCAGGCTCAGTCTGTTGAACTGCTAATTAATTCAACTTTTTATTTGTAAGAAGAAGAATGTTTTATTTCTTCTACATATTCTCATTTTTATATCATATGAAAAGTCAGAGCTGTAATTGTAAAATATTTGTTTGGACTTCCTGCATTTGTTTTTGGAAATATAGTATTAAATGCACTTTAGTTTCAGAGTAGGGCATCAAAATGGGTGACCTCAAATCTGCTGCTGTGCCTGATGTGACAGCTGTCACCAAACACACATATTACTATAAAAAGATACCGACCGTCGGCAGGAAACCACACAGGAAACACTCTCAAGTTTTGCTTTCTCATTTACGTTCCATTTTTAGATACATGTGCTGGTTGTTTTCATCTCCTGCTTCTTTATCACCCTCGTTCACGACATTTCAGGGGGAGTATTTTACTTTTACTCCACAACATTAACAGCTAAAGTTACTTTTTAGATTGTTAAGAGGGTTACTTTAAAAATGTAATGCAGTACAGTTACTGATTTCACGTTATAAATGTTTGTCAGCGAAGTATAACAATATTAAAGTAATGTAACTTGATTACTGTCAGTTACTTTTGGATTACCTCACGACCAAACACATGCAGATAACGACACATTTTAACTATTTGTTTCACTTGAGACCAGAGTGTGTGTTGTGTAAAAGTGTAATTTAGTAATCTCCTTTTTTACTGAATGAATCTTTAATACAAGTACACAATTTTTTTGTAACTTTACCTAAATGTAGTTACTTTTATTTTTATTCTGTTACATGGATTCAGTTACTCAAGCCTGCAAAACATACAGTTTATAAAATATGCCGCATTATTATATGTAAGATATCTACAGTTTTTATATAACAGATATTAGTTATGATGGAAGTCTCTGAATAAAGACACATTTAAGTACATTCTAGTGCCAATAGTTGTGTACTTTTACTTATAATGAATGCATGACTTAATCTTGTAACAGAATACTTTTACTTTAGTACTTTCATATTTAAGCAGTAGCAGCAGGAGGTGCTGCATTGATGTTTACAGCTGCATGTAAACAGTGATCATATTGTTGTTGCAGTACCGTTCAGTGCCCACAGGTGGCAGCAGAGCTTCATCTGCCCTTCAGGTGATGTGCGTTTCCTCCCAGCTGGACGTGTCAGCAGCACCTGTGAGCTCAGAACTGAAACCGCAGCAGAAATAAACCCACTGACACTGTGGAGTGTTTCTGCAGCTGTTTGTTTCACTCTGTCCGCTCTGTGTTGTGTTTCTGCAGCGACACAGTTGAAAATGACAGAAAAGGTGTAAAGGTGTCAGCTCACCTCAGAGCTGGATGACTTGGTGATGAAAAGCTGGTGACGCTCCTGAAGGACATGTGAGGGTTTGGAAAATGATGTTCCCTCGAGATCTGTGAACATCAGAGAAGTATTTGTACACAAGAAAGTAGGATTTTACAGAATAAATACTGAAGTCATGAGTCCAGATTCACCTGACAAAACAAAGTATGCACCAGACTCTGTGCAAATTTCTCAGAATTTAAGAAAAACAATCCTTAAATGTCACATTTCAGTCTTGATTTTGAGGTATTTATACTTTTATTGAGTATTTCCATCGTCTACTACTTTTTAATTCCCCTCCACTACATGGATTTGATTTATTTGATCATTAGTTATTAAACCCGGTGAATTCCCAGAAATATTACCGAGAACATGATGTCAGTTTTCTCAGTGGCAGCTCAGGAAAAACACGCAGTGTTCTTCTGAATATGATTTCTCAGTAATTGTGCAACATCCAAAAAACCAAAAGGCCTCTGAGATTTAGAGGAGGAGTGTTGCATCACATGGAAATACACAAGTAAAGTACAAGTCCCTGGAATTTGTACTTGTGTAAATATACTTAGTTACATTCCTCCGGTGGAGAAACGGTCCAGAAAAAGAAACACAGAAACAAGAGCAGATGTTTTGTCCTGACACCATCACAGAGCCTGTGTGAGTGTTGATATGTATTACTGAATAATTAATGCAGTACTGAGTGATGAGCACTATTGATGAGTGACTTCCTCGTTATCTGTGTCTGTAACAGTTCCCAGAATAGGTGAGTGGGCGTGGCTTCTACTGGAAGTGGGCGTGGTCAGTACTGCTGAATATGAGATAGGCATGTTATGAATCATTAAGCAGCGCTGGGTGTGATTAACCACAAGTCCTAATATTGATCAGAAGTGGCTTTATTTATTATTTGTTGGAGCAGCCTCAGAACTGAGCTTCAGTAAGAGAACACACTGTTATCTGTAGTAATTAATCAACACATCCTCGTAGTTAAACCGCTGATAGATGGATTGTTTGTCACTGATTCCCAAAACGACACACAGCTGTTGCAGTGTTAGTAGTGAAAGGTATACCAGACCTTTGTCGCAGTTGAGTTAGGTTTAAGAGAAGCTAATAATATCAGGGTTAAAATGTTACTTTCTTTATGTACATTATATTATCAAGTCAGGTACGACGAGAGTTAAACACGACTTGGTTGTACAGGACGCAAATAAAAGTCGACTAAGTGAGAGTCCGTCCTCCTCTGCTGCTGTATTTACTGCTACAGCCATCAGAGGTCGCCACCGAACAAGAAAATGTAAATATAGGTTGTATTTTACTGCTTTAAATGTCAACTTAGGTTATTTTTCTGATGTGGACGGGCTGCGTTACAAATCAATAAAGTCCTGTAAACTGGTCATGTGGTTTGTATGTTAAAGCTTGACTTGTAAAAGTAACCAGTACCTTTATAAACGATCAAATTATGATAATGAAATGTAGTAAAAATGTTCCCTCTGAAAGTATGGAAGTTAAAAGCAGCATAAATACAAACTTTAACATGTCGCCATGTTGATATTTCACTTTCAGAATGTCACGTCAGAGAACTCGTTAAGTTTTAAAAATGATTTTATTTAAACAAACTGATTTACAGCAACATAACAACAATCTCTTCAAATCAAATTTAAATAAATCCAAACTTTACATCAGATACACACACAGTTCACATCAGTATTGCACAGCACCCTGTTTGTTCCTGCTTCAACATTCACAGCAGCAGCTCTGCCGACGTCCGTCTCTCGTAGCATCGATCCTATTAGGATAAGACCATTCAGTCTCATTTTGTCTCACAGTGAAGATGAAAGTAGCAGCACAGGCTCATCGGGCCGGGCGGTATCAGTAGTACTGATGGTAAGCCGGGTACGAGCCCATGAGCTGAGGCGTGGTGGAGGGCAGCAGGACTCCTGGGAGGCTGCTGTACTGGTAGAAAGAGTCCAGAGGCAGAGCGGAGACGCTGGGCAGAGGGGAGCTGTACTGCAGGCCGTGTGGATGGACGTAGGAGGCAGCAGACGGGCCCTCGGCTGCTGCTACCGCTGCCGAGTGGTACCTCGGGTACGGGCCCGGCCGGTACGCCTGCAGCTCCGGGTAATGCATCAACTGAGAGGCCACGTTTGCCTGACAGGCGTGAGCCAGGGCGTCCTGCACGGTCCGCTTCAGCTTCATCCGCCGGTTCTGGAACCAGTTTCTGATCTGAGGAGGAGGAATAGAAAGTCTCATGAGGAAAAGTTCTGTCCAATATCAACATTTAAAATAGTCTCTGTCACTGATTGATTCTCACTGATTGATTATCGGTACCAGATAAAGGATAATTACCTGTTTGTCGGACAGGCTGAGCTTCTTGCACAGCTCGGCCTTGTCTTGTGTTCCCAGGTAAGCGTTCCTCTTGAACGCCCGCTCCATGCTGCCGATCTGCTCGGCTGTGAAGGCCGTGCGTGGCCTCCTCCCTGACGGAGGCGACGCCGGCGAGGAGGTGGAGGTGCAGTCGGTGGAGAGGGAGTGACCTCCTTCGCTCTCGTAGCCGGAGGTCTCCTCCTCTGTGCCGCTGCTGAACCCGGCCTCAGACACTGCAGGAGGAGAAACAGGAGTTATAGAAGACGTTCAGAGTGAAGACGTCACATTAAACCGCTGACGGATGTAAAAGTACTGACACCACTCTGTAGAAACACTGTTAGAATTCAAGATATCATAATGTAACAGCAGGGTTTTAACTATTTTGTATAAAACTGTAACTTCTGGATTTAATCGAATTATTCTGGATTAATCTCAGGTTCTCTGGTTGATAAAAACTCAGAAAAAAAGTGAGAAATCTTGTCACCATTAGGCCACAAAACCTTCAAAATACAAAATGTTTTGCTTGAGAAATTAATTATTATCACTTGGCATCTTAGTTTAGCTTTAATTAAATATCTGACAAAAGATCACACAGGTTTTGAGCTCAGGAATCTTAATTAAAGAAATATTAGTAACTAATTTTTATACAATAAATGTAGCCTAGTAAAAATGTATATATATATTTTCCTCTGAGCTGTGGTGGAGTATAAAAATACTTTAAAAAAATTGTATTATTCTGATTTTTTTCCTTTAAATTCAGATTTTTTTTCAACAAAAAGCCTGAAAATTGAAATACTGAGTATAAATACTTAGTTACATTCTATTACTGCCAGTTTCTTCTCATTTGTACAGATGTTTCTATTTCTTTAATGCACATTTCTACATTTATATCACCTTTTATTCTTCATTAACTCCTCTATAATTCATCTTTTCTGGGACATTAATATTCTAGGCGCAGCAGAAACGGATCAGCAGAGATGCTCTGATTGTTCTGGACGTACCTTGGTTGTTGCTGTGTGAGGTTTGGTGCTGCAGACTGAGTCCGTCCAGGTTCTGGCTCCTGTTCTCTTCCTGTTCTGGTAAACTCTCAGCAGTCTTTGGTCTGCAGTAAAAGCCCGGCAGACTCTCGGAGTGCGTCCCACAGGTGGTGGGTCCAGAGGCGGAGACGGCGCCGGTCCCGGCCGGCTGGCTGCTCTGGGCCATCCACTCGATAGAAAAGTGTCCTCTCATGGCTGCAGAGCGCTGACGTTTGGTCCTGAAGGGTAAATCCAGAGTGGAGGTGAAGGTCTGCTGGTGGTGTCCTGGTCCTGGTCCCGGTCCTGGTTGAGTCTCGACTGGCCCCCCATCACAGCGCGTCTGTATTTATAGGCGGCGTCCCTCCTCAGGTCGGACTCCCTGATCCTGGAGATCAAAGCACACATCCTCCCTGCCTCCACCCTCCTCCTTCAGTTTTCACAACTGGAGTAATTAAGACGTCTCATTCAGTCTCAATGAGGCTGTTACAACAAGGCTCCAGTGAGTCTGGAGGAACCCCCCCCCCCCCCCCTCCACCTCCTCCTCCACCCCTCCACCACCTCCTCCTCCTCCACCCCTCCACCTCCTCCTCCTCTCCTCCTTCCTGCCTCCAAAAAACAGATAATAGACACACCTCACCTCAAAGTGTCTGCATCTCCTCTGCCGTCACATCCGCACTGTAAATACAGATGATGAGTTTCAGGCAGTAAAACGTGTCTCGGATCAGCGCCGCCGTCCGAGCTCACGTCCACAAACTCGTCTGCTTCATCATTTAGCAGTTTTATTTACAGATGATTCTCCTGCAGGACGGAAACTGATCCAGGACTGAAGACGATGCAGTAAAAAGAAATAAAACAACATTTATGGAGTTTATATGACGTGATAACAATGTTTATCATGAACTGTTAACTGTCTCTCTGAAGGAACGCAGTGATGTAACTAATTACATCAAACTGAGTACTTGAGTATTTGCATTTTCAGCTACTTTATACTCCACTACGTTTCATGATAACATTAATTAATAGTATAGAGCCCGACTGATATATATATACAGTATATATATATATATATCTGTTGGCCAGTTTTATCAGCTCATATCCAAAATACATCAGTACCGGATGATATATGTTGCCTGAAACACACTGATGTTTATGTCTTATGAAGGTTATAACGCTTGTAGTGATTTAAAATGATTAAATTATTTGTGGAGTTTACTGTTGCAGTGCTCTGATGTCATTTTAGACAATAAAGTTTGCAAAATCCGGTTTCTAGCTCTGATTATTTTGCAGATAACACGTTTTACAACACTGTTGAAGAGTGAAGAGGTGATTAAAATTGCATTTTTCCCCCTAAAATAACAACTTAAACCTGATTTTATTATCTGCCTCGTGAGATTAATTATTATAAAAGAAGAAAAAAACAAAATAACATTATTATGACTTGTATAAACTTGTTTTTGTTGAACCTCTGACTGTATTTCACACCAAACTTCAAGACTCAGAACTACAAATATACTAAATATACTTTATAACTATTTCTATTAACCTTAATATATTAATTTGTGTTTATTGTGTTATTCCGTGCGCACAAAAGCTGAGAAAGCTGGTAAAAAAGATGCAGATGTGAAGCGTTCAGTGTCTCATTTCTGATTTTTAAAACTTATTATTGACATTCAAAGACAGAAAACACAAACTGGAATAAAAGTCACATTGGACTGAGGAGAACTCATTAATCAGACTGTGCTGCTGATCATGTTCAGGCTAAAAGTCACATTAGAGTCTCGGGCGAGCGTCACCTGAAGAGCCTTCAGGTTCATTAGCAACACAATCAGCCGTGAGTGGTTTAAAACGACGGCGACAGATAATCCGGGATGATCCCAGATTAAAGGCAAACTGTCTGAAAGTAAGAAGAGATTTAACATGATGGGCTTTCAGAGCGCGTTATCTGTCTTTTAATTGTTCAGGGTTCAAGTAAAACTGATCCAACAATCATTTTTTAGATCAGTAATCACACGAAATACATCATTTAGTGTCGTATTAACAAGAAACACATTTATTAAGAGATAAAACATAATTAAGACATTATATACTCAGTAATGAAAACAAAACTGTCATATTTAACATGATTATTTATCATATTTTTTAAAAATCTTTCCACATTTTCATTTTCTTATTTATTATTATATCTATTTATCTTCATATTTCTACATTTTCATGTATTTTTTATTCATATCTCTTTATATATAAATATATATATATTTATAATAACCTATTTATTTTTTAAATTTATTTTCTTTTTATATCCACAGTGATTTTCTTATTGTTTTACAGATTTATTTATTGTTTATTTTAATTACATCACATCTTTATATAAAGTCACAGACGTGCCATGAGAATAAAAACATCAGTTAAAAAAAGAGAATAATTGAGTAAATAAATATGATTTACGAAAAAAACAAAGGTGTAGGGGAAAGAATGAGTAAAAATAAAATCATAAAAACAAATAAAAGACATTATACAAAGATTATTTAAAAAAAAATACAGAAGAAAATATTGAAATTATTATTTATTATCTTTATTAATTTAAAATATATACATAAACGTGTTCTTTAAATTAATATAAGAATGTAAAACACTCCACTCCAGGATGTTGTTTCACATTTAATTTAAATTTATTGAACATCTTTCAGTAAATTCTGTTTGTCAGTGAAGATTTCTGTCTCATTTTATTTTCGTGTGATTTTATATCCATTTATTTATCCACCAAATCATTCAAACAGTAACAAGACACGAAACAAAGCAGCAACCGGCACAAATTAACCAAAAAGAGCCTGAAACTAGCAGGACTGAAGGACTTAAAGGTGCAGTCCCTGAGTAGATGTACTTAGTTACATTCCTGTGGATTACTCTCATTACATATAATGGAAACTGATCGTTGTGTTGCGCCTGAAATCATCCAGAACTGCCGAGTGTCTTTCAGCGACAACAAGGATTTAGGGATCAAGTTAAAGAGGCTGATAACGACCCGGAGAGGATGATCCCCCCTCCTCCACCTCCTCCTCCTCCACCTCCACCTCCTCCTCCTCCTCCTCCTCCTCCACCTCCTCCTCCTCCACCTCCACCTCCTCCTCCTCCACCTCCACCTCCACCTCCTCCTCCTCCTCCTCCTCCTCCTCCACTTCTCCCTTTTTTACCTCTACAGTTGTTTTCTTCTTCTTCTACAGATTTATTCTTTCTCACGGCGCTCCTATGACTCCATGTTCAGAGCAGAAATGGGAGGATTTGCTGATTTTCTCTGTTTTATATTTAATATTTTATGATTCTGTCGTTTCTGGCACAATTGTACGGTGGCCCTGAAGTGCAAAACACAACGGCAAATCAGAAAACACAACAACATTAACATTTGCGTTCCTGATTTGCGTTCATGGTTTCTGATTTTGCCGTTGTGTTTTTGCACTTCAGGGCCACCGTACAATCATCTCCTGATAAACTTCTGCTGGTGTCGGACTGTTACTGTTCACAGTAAAGACACAACTGACAGGAGATGGATTACACCAGACGAGCTGTGTGGAGTCATTCTTTACAATAATATTTGCAATTTTCCAAAGAACAATAACACTTATAATTTGATTCTCTACATGATCAGGAGGACGTTTGATTCATTTTCCACATTTGCTTGACAACCTCCCTAAAGATTCTCTTATAATCTGATATTTGAGGATTTCTGAGTCCTGATTTCAGTAAAATGATAAAAAACAAACATGATGCTGAGCTGCAGACAGGTTGTTGACGTGTCTGTCTGTCTGCCACATCAAAGAGCGGGTCGTCCTGCTCGTCACAGACCGGGACGGGACGAGGTGCAGCAGCCCGCCGCTGATACTCATCCAGCCACGTTAAAGAGCTCAGAGACACAGACGGAGGGGCAGCGACGGAGGCGACGGAGGCGACGGAGGTGACGGAGGCGACGGAGGTGACGGAGGCCCAACAAATGATCAGGAGCCCTTTGAGCCTTTAACTGGACCAATCAGCAGCCTGTTGTTTCTCTGTTTGTCTGCTTCTGCTTCAGCAGTTTGAAGAACGTGTGCTTCATCGTCTGACTGACAGAGTTTGTTTTCAGCGTTCAGGTTGTTCAGGTTGTGATTTTATATTAAATTAAAGACTGATCTGGTCGTTCTCGACCTTTTTTAACTTTAAGTCACTTTACAAACGAAGGTTTTTGCTGCAAAACTTCCTGAGAGTTTAGAAAGTTTGATGTTTCTTCAACACAGTTTCTACGAGCGCAGTTGAAACAGAGAATTCATTCAACTTTTCCTTTTGAATTATTGTGATTATTTTATACATATTTAATTACATTTTTTGTTTGGGCTGTTGGTTAAAAGACACACACTGAGGTGTCACTTTTAATCTTAACTATTTGTATAATTAACTTTCTAACAAACTTTCTAACAAGACATCGAGGAAATTAGGGAAAGAAAAATCTTTGTAACGCACCTTTTTACATCCGTAGCTGTTGGTTGAGATCGGTGGATCTTATTCTCCTGCTGCTGTCCAAACAACTGCAGACAACACGATGATGAGCGTCGGTAAAAAGTCAAACGATGGACGTGGAAACCATCAGAAACACTTCATCGATCCTCCGTCACAGGAGCTCCTTCTACAACAGAAATATCACACAGAGATTCAGAGAGAAGACAATGAGACATGACAAGTAGTAAAAAATAAATATATAACAACTGAATTACAGGTCACAGTCTCCTCACCGCTCCACAGTCACATATACATCATCATTCTGGGACTCCTTTCAGATATTACAGCTCCATGTTTATACAGAAAATGATGTACAACCAGGAACGAGGATGATAAAAGCTGAACAAACAGGTTAAATAACAGTGAATGTCCAGTTATGTCTCCTCTAACTTCTCACATGGCTTCATTTAAACCATTTTTACCAAAAAAAGGATGAAATTCCCTCCCGTTTATCCTGTGACCCTTCAGAGGGGCCCGACATACAGAGGAGTATCAGGGTTTTTATTTTCATTCCACGCTTCAAGAGAATAAAGTCGACTCGTCTGGTTCATCAACTCCAGTCAGGAGGGCGACTGACAGCGATGTGAGCTGCTCGTCTGCCGTCACTACATCCTTCAACGTAACAACCTCTTCAGAGTCCTCATCCGCAAAACTTCACTGTGTTTATGAGCTGAAAGATAAATAATGTCTTTGTGATGTAAGTATAGATTCACCAGTTCATCTCCACATGAGGCGGTCATATGTTCTGCTCCAAATGTCGACTTTAATCTCCACATTTGTCTTTTTCCTCTTTAACACTCGTCTGTACGTGAACCCCCGTGTTGTGAACCACTGGACTGAAGTAGCCGACTGTATTTAAAGTAGAAATTAACGATTTAATAATGTCACAGGAGAGTTTTTTTACTGCAGAGTGAGAACAGGGAGCTGATAATACTTAAGTGGAGTTTGAGTGCAGGACTTCCTCACCAATAATCTAAATAATTAACGAGTTACAGTCGCGTTCTGCAGGTTTTTAAAGTTCCTCGTCACAGCAGAAGAATCTCAGGAGACGCAGATACATTTCTCGCGTGTGTGTGTGTGTGTGTGTGTGTGTGTGTGTGAACTCGCAGGCGTTTCCTTCACCTCTTCCTAACAGCCTCATTAACCTCTAAATACCAGTTTAACATCAAAGGCGGCGTCAGAGCTCGCACCTCCGCCTGCTCTCACATCCACTCTCCGACGCGAGCGCACACACTTCTTCATCCGCGGACGTTTTTCTGCAGAATCGCGACTTATTTTTCTTTAAAACTCAAGTCACGTGAGCCGCGTGGGAGTAAATATATATGAAACTAAACGAACGCAGCGTGGGGAATATAATGAAGGAGAAATGGGGAGTTTTTGTTGTCGTGTTTCTGCATCACCATCGACACGTGAATGTTTTTCGACACCGTATGTGTGAACCAAAAGCCTCTTTGGGAGAAGGAGACATGAGAGAGACTTCGTCCTCCGCCGAGGAGACTGTGAGTCTGGACTCCTGTGAGAACAGAGAGCACGGAGAGGATGTAGTTTGTATAGATGTTAATGTGTTTAACTGAGGGTGAAGGACGCGTAGTTTCCCCCTCCAGCTCCACCGCATGTCCATCACGTCCTTCAAAATGAATTTTGAAGAGTGAAGTGGCCCTTTAAATTGCAAAACCTGGTTTTCAGAAGATCTCAAATTGATTTTAAAGGATGTTACGTTTGCGCTCGACATGCCTGCTAACACTTTTGGCTTATCGCAGTGAAGATTCCAGCTAAAGAAACACAAAGTAAATGACATATTTTTAGTTTTTCACATTTTAAAACGAGTCTCCATCTTCTTCGGTTGTTTGGGAGAACGCTTCAACACTTTTTCTTCGCTGTGAAGCTCCAGAAATATTTTGTAGAGGACGAATCTTCCCCTGACTTCACATCAGCCTGCCGTTGAGGAGATAATGGGCTCTATTTTAATTTTTTGGGTGAACTGCTCCTTTAAAGCATGCTCTATATTTGTGTGTTTCTGCAGGCTCGTGTGTTCTTTTGCTCCGAGGGTTTTTTTTTCTGCAGAATCTCTTTGTTTTTTTACGTCTGTTGTTGTGTTTTGTGCTCACACACCAGACTCCATGTGAAAAAGAGCCACTTTAACCTCACAGAAACATTCATGTGAACACAGCAGAGCAATAAAACAGTGTGTGTGTGTCTGTGTGTGTGTGTGTGTGTGTGTAAATGCTCCTTATCCATGACGAGGGGTCATTCCTCCTCCTCGGCCCCAGCGGGCTGCTGCTGTCTGTGGGGTAACGGCGTCCTGCTGGGCTCGTCTTTGATTGGCTCCATTCAGACTCTTTCATCTCTAATGGGCCTGTTTGCTGCTCTGTTATGGACACAAACACACCTCGACCCCCCCGGGCGCTGACAGCAGACCTGAGGAGACACATGTCCCGACCTGGTGCTGCTTTGGTCTCACCGTCTGTCTCCATTATCAGCTTCTGGAGATAAAACACAACACTTTACACACAAATTCAACTCTTTTTTTAACAAACAAAAGCTTTAAAGGAGATCAATGTGTTCGTCCACAGTTAGCTCAGAGGCTAAATGTATAAATATGTAGTTTTATTTTGAAATAAAGACTCATTCCTTTAGTTTTTATTAAACAAAAAGGAGGAAATGGTGCTTTTATTTTGGGAGAAATTTCAGCAGCGGGTTAATCCACATTTGTTGCTCTAAAGTGAGTTTTAATTTTAAAAACTTTCTTTAAATCCTGAAAGTTATCCGTCTTTTGCTTCATGCAGCTGCACGATTCAACATAAATCCTCATATTCAAGTCATTTTAGTACAATTATAGTTAATTAGACTTAAGTTGTTGCAACTTTACAACAAATAACTGTTTAATAAAGCATTTTATAGTTTGTTTACAGTGAAACAACTGTTAACTAAAGTTCAACTAACTATACATTTAAATAATACCTTGTTTCTGTATGTTTACAATCAACGGGCTTCATAAATCCTCATAATTTAATCTTTTTTAAAGAGGTTTGTCTTCACTTTTTTCGTTTCTGATCCAAAGCAGATTCTAAAAAACGATGTTCTTGACAACAAAACTCACAATTTATCACAACAAATTGTAAAATCTTCAGAGGAGAAGCAAGAAAAGTACAAATAAAGGAGGAAACAGGGCTTTGAAATAATACTGTGATGTTTTTATGTTATCATGACACACGATATATCTCCTCACAAGCACTTAAAATACCACCAAATACGTCGATTGTCACAATAAGATTTCTGATCAATAATCACCAGTAATGTGGATATACAAGTATTAGAAAAAGTAGAACGTTTGACTGTAATGAGCCTTTAAAACAAGGAAAAGACGACACTCGTGTTATATATTGATATAAAGTCATAATATTGATGTCTTGTGCGCCTATTTAATACTTCCCCCTTTATTGATTTTAACCACAACACGAAACACGAACAGAAACAACAGCGCAGACTTCCATCAGCCTCCTCAGCGTGTTGATACAGACGATAATAAAGCACTTTTCTGCGGTAACAGAGGTCCAGTTTGGCACTTTGGATCTAAGTTCAGTGTCTCTGCTGCTCAATGGATTCCTCTTCATGCAGATGAAGGTGCTGATGACGCCCAATAATCATTGATCTCCATTGCCGGCAGTCTCCAGCAGTTGCCCGCCCCGTCTGTAACACAGTCAGTTAAGGCCTCTTCCCCTGTTCCATTGATCCCTATCAGCCTCATCAAAGGCTCCCCGGGCTTTGATGGGGGCCGGCGGGACGGGTCCTGGTGGACGAGCAGGCGCTGCGACTCCCCTCGTCAAACGGTGGGGACAGAAGGATGGATGGAGGGAGGGAGGGAGGGAGGGAGGCGCGTCTTTAGATTGTGAAATTTAAATTTCTCCCTGAATCAGAGCTGCAGGCTGTGACGCAGCACACCTGAGGCTTCACAGGCTTTTATGGCAGGTAACGGTGAATATCCCCGGACTTTAAAATGTAAAGTAACGTGTCGACGTCTCAAACTGTTGTTTAAATGTGGAATTAAATGTTTAGTTCCTTCCAGTATTTTTAAATATTAAAACAAATCTCTCGTCCAAGTTTTATTCAGCAAACATCTCTTACAAAAAGATACTGTCTTATTATTGTCTTTGTAAAAGTAAACGTTGTGCTGGTTCTTCAGTGAAGGTCTGAAAGAATCTGAGTAAATGTAGAAAAGTATCAAAAGTAAATTATTCATATATTTACATGTATGTATTTGCTGTACACAGTATGAGTTGATCAATTATCAGATCAGATATTCAGCATTCTTCTGATCAGAGTTTGTTTAATCTGATTGTCAATAAACTAAAGTTAATTCAAACATGTTCTAATCTGGCTGTGATGCTGCATTTAATCTTAAAAGTAACGAGTAACTAAAGTTATTTAAATAATGTTGTGAGTTAAAAGTACAATTTTACCTCCAAAATGTAGCAGAGTGGAAGAATAAAGTAGCAGAAAATGGAGATAATCGAGTAAAGTACAAGTACCTCAAAGTTGTACTTTGTACGACAGACAGTACTTGATTGAATGTAGTTAGTTACACTGTAAATAATAATACTTAGATATGTACTGGATTACATGAGAATCAGTGTTTTTCTTCATCTGAAAGCCAATAAATCAAATAAACTAAAGATCCACAACTTCAGCTCTGATGTCATCATGATGTCATGTACTCTGTAATGTAACTAGTAACTAAAGTCATCAAATAAACGCAGCAGAGTAGAAAAATACACGCGTGTGAAACTTGTACTTCAGCGCAGTACTCGAGTAAATGTACTCGTGTTTGTGGTTTCTCTGCCGTCGGTTTTTTTCTTCTGAACGTTCAGATAAGAAACGATGAAGACGTTGTAGGAAACAGGCCACCGCTCCACAGGTGTGTCTGAGGGAGACAAGCTCCACAGGTGTGTCTGAAAACCGTTTGACTGAGCGTTCGTCTCTCGCCTCGTCTGATTGGATCAAACTGTTCTTATCTCGTCTCCTTCTCTGACCTGATCTCCTCTAAAACTGCAGATTTAATCCCGTCACACGGAAACAGGAGCTCATATCTCTCTGCAACCTCTTTAGAAAGGAAGTTACACAAGAACATCTGAAAAATAACTTCCAGGCCGAATCGCTTCACCGTACGTTACGTACTCAGATCCTAAATTAAAGGGTGAATCTGCCATTTTTACTCATTAAAGTGTGTTTACAGGTCGACTGTTAAAGTAACAAAAAGAAGAAGTATCAAGTCTTTTGTGGCTCCAGAAGAAGCTGCATGTCATCTGATAAACTGCCTCCAGTGCACTCACTCAGTGGCTATGATGCATTGTGGGTAATGTAGTCATTATTTTGAAATCCTGGGCTCATTCTAAACTTTATATACTTCAATAAACTTTTCTTAATCTGTAAAAACACATCATGATTTATTTGATGATTATATTTTAGCATATAACTGGTTTAAAAGTACAATATTTCCCTCTGAATTGTAGTTGAGTAAAAGTATAAAGTAGAATAAAATGTAAATACTCTATTGAACTACAAGTAACTCACGATAGTACAGTACGTCACTCTCCTCTCATAATATATCTGTTTTATTAATTTACTGGATCACCATGAAATGTATTAATTAATCCCCCTCCTGCCACCCTGAGGTTCACATGTGAAGTGTTTTCATTTGATTTGTTGACAGGAAGAAAAATATGTGATAAAATCAGATGTTATCTGTTAGAAATCGATCTTTTATTGTTAAAAAAACATCTTGTGACAGGCACTCGAGTTATAGCAGCAATGATTATCTGTTTTTAACACTTGTTATTATTATTATTATTATTATTATCAATTTGGCACAGCTTGTTAAAACTAATACAGTGTAATTAATGATAATTCCTTTAAATTAAACTGTTTAGAAAAATAGAATAAAAGAGAATTTACAATTGCAGTGTTTAAAATGAAGACAATGGAATGTGCAAAATATTGACTTACTGACTCAAATACAAACTGTGGTGCAGTTTAATTAGACGTAGTTGTGTTTCTTTTACATTTCTTAACCACTTTGGTGTAAATGAGGTGGATAAAATAACAGAAACATCTTCCAGTGTGACGCGACTCAACAGCAGCACAAACTGCATCCTCCTCCTCCAACGATCCTTCAGCTGAATCAACTTTTGTCACAAACAGCTTCGACACAATCACGATGGAGGATTTATCACAGTTTAGTATCAGACTTTTTCCAGCTCACACATTCCTGGTAGATCACTTTGTAACATGTACGTTTACTGTCCACCTCACGATTATGTCTCCGAAATGTAAAATCATCCCTGAAAGATTTAATAAAGCTGTAAAATCTTGTCTCATAGTGGTATAAACATGCTCCTCAGTGTCCCGGGTCTTATTTTACTGGCTACATCTCGTTGACGCTCGTGTCTCCGGGTTGTTTCCCTCAGATACCTGCTTCACCTTCCTGTCGGAGCTCATCAGGTCCTCTCAGGTGTTTCTCTCTGACGGAGGAATGAACTCCAGACCGAGATGAGCAAATATCTCCTCCTCCGACGTCGCTCGCAGATAAATTCTCTGAAAGGATACAGAAAAAAACAAAATGACACCCGGCTGATTTTAAGAAGACAGATTAAAAGTTATAAGTTTTGTTTGAGACGTCAGTGTGTGCACCTGTTTGTTATCATACAGAGCGTGGCTGCTCAGAGACATGTTCCTCTCGTGTCCCGCCCAGCGACGCAGCTCTCTCTCAAACAGCTGTGGACAAAACAGAGTGTCAAAGTAAATATGACTTAACGTGGAACAAAAGAAAAACAGTCACATCTTTCTCAAATTTAATCACTTTCTAAATCTGAATTTATGGGGATCTGGAGAATATTTTCATTCCTGCACGAAACTGCACAGTTCTCCAATTTAATGATATAAAATATAACATTTCCTCTTCTTCTTCCTCTTCTTTTATTGTCAGAGTGATGAAGGAAGTCTGTTATGGGGATGTGAAAGACGACAACTCCCACGATCCCACTCTCACATCTTTTGTTCTGTTTTGATTGAGCAAATCGACTTGTGGTCTACAAGTCGATTTCAATAACAGATTAAACGTGTTTTTTTTCCATTCTAATGTCAGTTTTCTTGATATTATTCTTCTCACAATGTTTATTTAGTTAAATTCTAATTCTGATATGTTGGTTCGTCTCTGGAGGCTCACCTTGGATCCGGTCCAGCCCAGCAGAGCAAAAGCAAACTGGCTGATGGGAGACACGACCAGGTCGACTCTCACGGCTCTCCACAGTTTGTGTCCGGCTTGTTTTGTCTGATCCACCTCCAGTTCTTCATCCTCACAGCGGCTGCGTTCACTAATCTGGACCCGGCTGTGTGGATCCGGTTCAGGTGTGCTGACGGTTCGCAGGCCGTTTTCTGTGGCTGTCTCCGGATGTTTAGTTCGTCGTCTCTCCTTCTCGGTCAGTTTGAAGATGGAGAAACACCTCTCGAAGCGGTCCATGTTGGAGGAGGGCCGACCGGGACCGTCCTTAGACTCCAGGTACGAGTTTCTGGTGGTTTTCTGGTACAACAGGAAACCCTGGAGAGAGAATGAATGTGGATGATATGAATCCAGGTTTTTAGAAAAGGGGGGAAAATGTTCCGGACACTTCTGACATTCCCTCCAGTGACACCATGCGACTTAATAACTCAGAATTTACCTGCGATTCCAACCAGGAAACCACTTTCGGCATCAGCCCCACCTCTCTGCCCTCCTCTGGGTGAGTTATCAGGAAGTCAACATCATGGCCCGACAGCTTTCCTCTGGAGACACAAAACGTTACGAAGATAAATCAAAGGAGCTGGTTTCTGACATGTTGTCTCGATTAGGGCTGGGTATCACCAGGTACCTCGCGATACGATACTATCACGATATTTTGCCCACGATAACGATAATATCACGATACAACGATTCTGCGATATTGCAAGAAATTTCATCCACGATACATCACGATATCTGTGTCACTGAAGAAATTCAGAATTTATTGACTGCACTGAATCCATTTCACAGGAATTACAAAACATTGTCAATCAATTTCACATGAATGACAGCCAAGTAAACAAAGAGTATATTGCACAGTGACTCTTCTTAACACACACACTGACTACAACTATCATTAAATATCTATATGTGTGGGTTTCAGAGCTGCTTAAACCATTTTTTTAATTTTATTTGGTTGTATACCTATGTTTGAATAAAGATAAAGCTGTCCTCCGAAGAGGGGTGGTGGTCCAAAATAAATGTATGAATGAATGAATAATTTTATTTTTTTATTTTTTTTATTTTTTTTACATTTTTAAATATCGATATTTGGCACCAGTGTATCGATAACGTACCTCAAGAAAAAATATCGCGATATATCGTTGTATCGATATTTTGGCACACCCCTAGTCTCGATCCCAATCTCTCATTCCAAACCTTTCTTCAAATTATATTCTCACTTTTACTGAACATTTTACTGGATGAAGCAGCAATGTTTCTGTTATTTGTTGTGACCGTGTTTGAAGGAATCATGTTTGGATGGCAGCTCGAAGCACTGCAGCTCTCATGTCTCCAGTAGAAGAAGCAGACAGAGGCAGGATCAGCAACATCAAGGTGTTTTAGAAAAATTTAAATGTCTTTTTGACCTTTATTCATCTTTGAAAAGGTCATGAGAGCGTCAGACAGTCTGGTTGTTTTTGCTCTGTTACCTCCTGAATCCTCCAATCAGAGTCATCTGTGCGCCCGGTAACACGGAGACGACAGCTCGCTCCACGATCTCACTGATGACATCAGCGTCTGCCTTCGTGACCGGCTGGTTGAGGTCGTCATAATGCTCGAGGCCTGAGAGACGACAAACCGTTCGCTCAGACAGAAACGAGGCGAGACAGAGTCTGAACGCAGAGACGAGCAGAGACACAAACCTGCCTGCTGCGCTCGGTTGAGTGTTTGTCCTGATTCCTGCAGCTGCTGGAGGCCGAGGATCCCTTCTCTGATCCATCGATCGGCTGTTTTTGCTCCGACTCCAAAAATACCCGTTAAAACCTTTCTCACCAAACAAACAGGAGAAAATAGTGCATTTGTCAGGGACTATTCTTAGCAGTGTATTAATCCAACGTTTGGTGGACAGTGTGTGCGTGACTGATTCACAATAAACCATCTAAAACATCTGACTGACCTTCAGAGCTTTATATCGCTCAGACTGCTTCGTAGACTCGGCTTCACTTGATGCTCCGTTCTCCAAAATATCCTACAAGAATAGAGAATAAAAAACAGATTATTAGATCCTCTCTGAGTGTGATGAAGTAGCTAAACGTGAAATCACACTTTCTGCTGACCTTGATGACCCTGAGCGAGTGATCTCCGAGACAGGGAAGCCCTCTGAGCTCCGTCATGCTCGTCACCGGTCTGGGCAGAGCCTTCAACACGGCGGCGGCCCGGCGAAAAGCGACACCTCGTCCTTCCTCCTCGCTGAGCTCAGCGTTCTCAGCCAGGAGCGCCAGAGCGTCCTGAGACAGGACACACATCACGCACAGCGTCACAACACACAGATTTGATTTTCTAACATGGAGATTTGTGTTAGCTGGAGGACGCACAGTGAGGACGGCGTTGTGGTTTTCCAGGGTGGTTCTTCTCTGACAGGCGTAGCTCGGGACAGAGAACACCACCACCTCCGCTTCACTCGTCTGCTGCTCCTGAACGACACAGAGCCAGTCATAACGATTATTTAATTGTCAATCAATCTGATGATTATATCTTACGACAGAAAACAGTGAAAAATGTTGATCAGAGTTTCCTAAAGTCCAACATGACGTCCACAAATGTCTCGTTCTGTTCACAACCCAAACTCAGTTAAGCGTCTTCACACACAGAACGTAATGTTTATTCACTGTGTGTCTGAGGCTGAGCTGAGCAGTGGTGACGACTCCTGTAAATATATAAATAAATGTACCTGTAGTTTGTGTCTGTCCAGTATCTCCACAGGATGTCCCGCCTTCATGCTCTCTGTGTACCAGCTGATGTCCAGCAGGTGAGCAGGTGTTCCACCTCTGAGCTGCGAGTCGAGCCACGTCCTGACCTCAGCGCCACAGTTGTTCTCAGAGATGACGTGTGTGACACTTTCACTGTGAAGAAGATTAGAAATATGAACTGCCAACTATCTTGATTTTAAGTTTTAAGTGATTTTATCAGAGAGAAACAACAAACATTTGCTGATTCCAGCCTCTTTAATGTGAGGATGAGCTGGATTTAAATCATTGTTAATTGAGTATTTTTGTGTTTTAGATGTTGATCTGCAGAAAACTTTATTTAACAAGTTGTTTTAAGAAGTTTAGAAAATGGCAAGAAAAGACTCAACCTTCGACTTGAGTAAATGTACTTGGTTACATCCCACCACTTCCTCTAAAGTAACTAATATGTATTTTAAGTTACATTTGCAGAACTGGATCATTACAGTTTATTTTACCTGAACAGCTCCTCCACCTGAAATCCCTTCTTTCGGCCGAGCTGAGAGAGGAAAGCTCTTCGACTGGCTCCCATTTTTCTTTCCAGCAGGAACAAAATAACCTGAGGGAACTTGTTTGGTTCCGTCCCAGTGCTCCCAACACGAGACGGAACCACTTTCCTTCTCTTTAACGGCACCATGGTTCGACTCTGTGGCTCGGTGAGATGTTACAACACACCGGTGTTTTTAGCTAATGTTGACATTAGCTGTGTTCCCTGCTGTCATACATCCATCGCTTCTCTGCTGCTAGCTTACTTTAACGTCGCTATTTGTCACAACATGGCGGTTACTATTCATAAAACACTCTGACGTAGATGAGCTTAAACGTCTAACGGAACCGAATCCGCTTTCTGAAGCAGGTTAGTGGGAAATAAAACCACTTTCACCACTAAAACTTCTGTAACACACCGCCGCAGGATGCAGCTGTGTCGCGGCGCCGGCTCCGCGTGTGTATCACCAAAATAGTCCCGACTGGAAACAGAGCACGGCACGCTTTGTTTCCAGTCGGGACTATTTTGGTGATACACACGTTGAGCCTTGTGACTGAAAGGTTGTTTCTGCATCAAAATCACCGAATTTCACTCCTTGAAGTAAATTTGATGCGGAAACAACGTTTCAGTGTGTATGTGTGTATCACCAAAATAGACCCGACTAGAAACAGGCAGGTGAAATACAGCCTTTTATGAGTTGTATTAGCCCTTTAAAGGTATTTCAACAGGTAAAAATGACTGGGTTGGTTATCATCTGTCAAATATGATCAACAAGAGTGAAATCAAGTCATTTTGACGCAGAAACAACCTTTATGGCACCAAATCAGCTCCACGTGTGTATCACCAAAATAGTCCCGACTGGAAACAGAGAATGAGACGCTCTGCTGCTGCATTCACGTGCCCCTCGCATAGTTGGTGATAGGAACTTCCGACTTCGGTAGCAACGTGCAGCCACATGGACACCAAAAATAATTTGTCCTGCATTTTATCACTCAGAGCGCTTAAAGAAGTGAGTGACATGAAAAGTAAAGGAAAAGATACACTTAACTGTGGCAAAAAGTTTCTTATCATCAACCCAGTATGATAACCCCGAGTCCGACAGCACGGGAACGCACCGTGCCTTCCCAGTATGGAAGACCATTTCTGCCATTATGGGAAAAAAAAAAAAAAAAAACCTGAGTTAAAACAAAAATAGTCATGGATATTGACATACTGTCTCGTCATTTTGATGTACTACATTATAATTATGATTTACCATTTGTTAATACTGACTTTTATCTCATAGATTGAGCTGAATATCCCATAATTCTTATTTAATATCAAATAATTCTGACCTAGTGTCAGTATTTTACACATTTTGGCTCAACTTCTCTACATGTTGACTCACTATATGATATATTTTTACTAACTTACTTACTTAATGATTTTGATTTACTACCTCATAATTTTATTTAGTCTTAAATAAAAATAATTCATATACATGACTCAATAACTTTATAATAATTATTATCTATTATCTATTTCTTTTTTAGCAAATCCAAATTTTGACTCACTGCCTCCTAATATTGCTTTTTCAACTTACCATCAGCACCTTTATTTTAATTCTTTTTAATCATGTATACCTCTTCATCTGTTGTTTTCTGACAGACATGGGATTAATACATCAAATACAAATATATATTATATTATTATATACTCTATTATATACTTTTATATATCTTAAAGGGTAATCAGATACATTTGGGGCTTACAAGACAATTAATGGGAGAGGAAAGAAGAGAAAAGTTCTGATACACCAATTTTTATTTGGTGTTTTAACTTTTCTCAATTAAAAAAAAATAAAAAGTTGAAGAGTTTCACCTTTTATGGGCCTCAAGCAATTTCTTAAATGACATGATTGGAGAGGTTTAGACATTATTTTACAAAGAAAGTTGGGAACCTCAAGTTAAATTTTTTAAAATGACAACGACTGTACTTTCTATATTTATCACGTGTTTTTGATGTAGAATGAAAGTATCTATAGTTGTCAGATAGTGAGGTCAAAAGTACAATATCCTTCTGAAATATGGTGGAATATAAAGTAACAGGAACTGAGTAAATGTACGTTCCGTTCTCTCTGTGTCTGAACATTTTGGTCACAGAGATGTTTCTTGCTTCTCACAGCACAGATGATGAGGATGATAAGATGTCTGCAGTTATAACCTCCTCCACCTCTCTGCAGCTCCCATCAGCTCAGTCGAGCACCTTCAGCTGCTCATTTCATGGTCTGACAGGCAGCAGATCAGGTGTGACTGTGCTGACTGATTGCTACCTGCGTGTTCATCAGCTCACCACCAACAGCTGTGAAGAAAAACTAAAATGAACTGCAGCTAAATTCGGGGATTGTTAAAACATGATGCACGGATCATTTAATTCTCACTGCTTCCTGTTAGAGAGGCAGTCGGTGCAGAGTGTCTAAAACTATAAATTATAAATGAATCCAATTTATTTTTCACTGCACAAAATGTCAGAGTAGGACGATTCCAGAGTCAGATATCATATTCATTTCTTGCTTCTTAATGATTTTGTAGCTGTGTATTCATTCGAATCAGGAGGTGAAACTCTTGAAATAGAGAATACGAAGATTTTCGTAAGAACACTGAAATAAACTCTGAAGCAGTTTAAGAGGAAATTAAAGGGGAATTACACTGAAGTATTAATATTGAACTGGTTTCAGTTCCTCATGGTCATATTCAAGTTTTACTTGTCCTGAAAAGAAAATGAAACGTTCACACTGTAAATCTGTCAGAGTCAGGTGAATAAACTGGCCAAGAAGAAACAAGAAAATGTAAAGAAACACCAAAATATATGTGTTTATACTGTCGGGCTGAAAAAATCAAGTATATGTTTAAATCGTATGACTTTATTAAATGTTAATTTAGTAAAAATTGGAAAAGTGTGTTTTTTTTTTTTAATATGACAGTTTACTCTTAATGAAAATAAAAGTGAAGTCTTATTTTACAATTAAGTAAGATTAAGTTAATGAGAGGATGTCTAAATATAATATTTTATGTATGTATTACAAACAATTCTAATTTACAAGACCATAACATTATATTAGAAAAAAAGGGTTAATTAAGTCAATCTTTTATAACAGACTGAAAATTTTAAAAAATATAAACTGAAAGAATTTAGTGTAACATTAGATAACATAACATACCATAACATAACATAGTATTATATAACATAATGTTTACTATAATAAATTCTTGTTAAAGATAATGTGAAAGAATATCATACAGTTTAATTCAATGAATCTGCAAAAAAATCTTTTATTTTTTTTTAATGGATCTTTATTTTGGACTAAATATAAAATAAAATAAAATAATATCAAATAATACAATAATATCATGATATATTATATAATGAAATATAATACAATATAATATGTATAAAATAAAACAATATAATAAAACAAAATAAAATACAATATAATATGATATATATATATATATATATATAATATATTATAGTATAATATTATATTATATAATAAAATACAATAAAATACAATATAATATGATATATATATAATATATTATAACATAATATTATATTATATTATATTATATAATAAAATAAAATAATATAATATTAGATAATATAATATAATGACATATTTTACAACATAATATAATATAATATATGATATGATATGATATGATATGATATAATATAATATAATATAATATAATATATGATATGATATGATATGATATGATATAATATAATATAATATAATATAATATAATACAATATAATATAATATGGTGACTCAGTGTTCCTCCTGTAGGACTCAACCTGTTGAGTTGTATAAAGTTGTGTGTAGTTGTGTGTTCTCTGTGTAGTACAGTTTGTTCTCAGTCGTCACTCCTCCCCCTCGGTCTGTCTGTCGGTCTGTCTGTCTGTCGTTCTGGTCATATGACCACCAGCACCTCCACTTCCTCATACTACAGCTCCCCGTGTGTGTGTGTGTCCAGCCTGCACACACTCACTCACACACGGAGCAGGAAACGAAACCGAGCCTCAGCTGAGCAGCACCGTGTTCAGCAGCGTGTGTGTGAGTGTGTGAGTGTGTGTTCCAGCGGGCTCCGGTGCTGTGGAGGCCCGACATGGCAGGTCTGAGGAGCGGACACGGAGCGACCGTCTCCCCGCAGAGAAGCCACGCTGCGGCCGTCACACTGCTGTCGGCGCTGCTCACCTGCTGCGTCAGGTGTGCGGCGGAACCGAGCGGCGCCAAACCGAGCAACATCGTCCTCATCGTGGCCGACGACCAGGACGTCCTGCTGGGCGGGATGGTGAGTGGACCCGCCTGAAAACACACCTCTCATCAATAATCACCTGTATTGATCCAGAAGAATCTACGATGACGTCAGACTGTGTGTTTATAGTCACCTGGATGAAGTTCAAAGTCACTTTATCAGACTTTATAGTGTTTTTATCAGCTGATTATCGATTGTATGTCACTACAGAAGGGAGGTGTGGCAGTCTGCTGCCTCTCATGTTGTTGTAATGAAAATCAATCGATCAATTGAGTTGATCGACAGGATATTCATCTGCAGAGAGGCCAGTCACACTTTATTGATCAGAGCCAGTGTTGCCAGGTTGGGTTGATGGTTTTTAAAGTCAAATAACCGCTCAAAATCTGCTCAAATTGATCCCAAAAGTTATTTGTAATTGAAAACATGCTTACATTAATAATCAATAGTTACAGTTTAGTGGTTCAAACTATATAAAAAAGTTAAAAAAACACCAATTCAAGTGTCCAAGAGTGCGTTATAGAATAAAGATTGGAGGCTGTTTTACATTCCTCGACTTTGATCTTAAGAATAAATCGAGTCAGTGATTGATCAGAGCGAGGGTTGCCAGGTTGGGTCGATAGTTTCGAGCCAGATAAAAGCCCAAATTGCTAAAAACAACGCCTAAATGTTTATTAAGTAAAAAACATAAATACATTGATAAATAGTAACATTTCAGCAGATCAGATTGGAGGCTGTTCTCCATTTCTCGCCCTCTACCTTTAAAAACAAACAACAATAAAAGGTTTTATAGAACTGAACCGTCATGGACTTTGATAGTGTGTTAACTCAGCGTGCCGACTGCTTCACCACACACACACACACACACACACACACGAGAGAGAGAGAAGTTTGCACGCCATCCCGTGCTATCAAAACGCAATCAGTCATTCGGATGTTGTAACGAAGACGTTTCAGTTCCAAGGAAGATGTGTGAGTGTTTCCACAGGACGAGCTGCAGATGGTTGGTCGTGACGGCAACTCGTGTCTCCTCGGCAGGATGAGCAAACATGATGTCGTGTCATTTATCTGGATGCATCTGCGTTATTAATACGTTCATTTTTAATTTCCTTGGAAACCCACCGAACAATGCAACCCAGAACCAGCCGGAAAAACCTCCAAGTCTGGCAACGCTGGAGCGACAGAGCGATAGTTATTCTCATCAGAGATCAATAAGTTGATTGTTTTCTTGATTAATCAGTTGTAAGCGTGCTCAATAAACTCCCCTGACATCAAGCCGGAGGTCTTTAAGTTGCTTGTTTTGTCCAGCGAACAGCCAAAAACTTTAAGAAATAATTGAATATGACAAGAAGCAGCAGAAAATGCTGTCACTGGCCCTTTAAGTGAATGAAACGATTAATTGATTATCATTAGATGCAGATACTTTGATTAACTGGCTGCATCTAAACGTCCGGACTTCACAGTTCTGTCAGACTCTCGGACTGTGCGGGCTCATATTTACAAAGTGCTGAGAGATTTTGATTCAACATTACAGTTAATTAAACAAGGAACTCATTAAGAAGAACATAAACTCACTCACTATACTATTGAGTCGTTCATTCATAATGATCTCCGGACTCATTTTGCATGTTTCATGTTTTTCAGACCCCGATGAAGAAAACTAAAACCTTGATAGGAGACGAAGGAGCAACGTTTGTGAACGCTGTGAGTACATTTACACAACGGTTTAAAGTTTGTAGGTACTTGTGTGTGAATATTTCTCTTTTATGCAGATTTGACTTCTACTGCTCAACATTTCAGAGAAGGATTGTACTTTTTATCTCAATATATTTACTCACACAGGAGGCAAAAGAGCACATAGTACTGAGTAAAAAGTCTCCCTCTGAAGGACGTTCGTGGTCATAGCTAACTGAAGCTCACGTCATGTTAATAGAATTCAAAGACTATTAAAGTTAAAGGTAGAATCAGTTGGATTTGTCCCAGCTGTTCCTGAACGCACCACAAAGACAGTTGATTGTTGAGTCTCATTCCCAGGACGTCAAATAGACACATGTTGGGTTGGTAAAGCGTCCCGAGCAGCAACAAAGAGAGAAAATCAGAAACTCTCTGCAGATACGAGACACTAACACGCCTTTTCTCCACATTTCAGTCTCCCTATCTGTCTGTTTACGGCTTTTAAAATCAGTCTGGTGATGTCGGGAAGTCGGGGTGCGATGAAGCAACGAGCCTCTTTCGAGAAAGCGAGGAGGAGAAAGTTCAGATATTTGTGTTCTGATGTAGAGATGAGAAGTCTAAAGCTGTCCGAAAATAAGCACTCAAGATAAGATTCGGACATTAAAGATAACTTTACGAACACGCCGTTAAAGATTAAACCGGCGTTTCCGTCTCGTCAGGCTCTTGTGATGTGTCAGATGTTCTTGTGATGAGTCGTCAGCACAGTCATTTCCCCTGTAAACCTCTCACATGGTTTCATTTACTACAGACTCTCCAAAAAGCAAAGATTGGGGAAGTGTTGTCTTCTTTTCTCTCCTGTTAATCACATTGATGCATCAGTATTAATAATCTGATAATGTCACAGAGTCAGATATCAGTCACATGAGACACGTTACTGCACAGCCAGTACTTGTTGGTACATATTGTTCATCACGCTGCTCATATAACCCACCGCTGCCTTCACCTCTGCTTACACATGTTGAAACTGAAAGAGTTACACATCCTCCTCTCTGCTGCCGCGCATCTTCTTTCATCATCTTTCTTTCCCCCTTCTGCTTTCGCTTCCCTCTCCTGTGAAAGTTTACAGTCACGCCGCTGTGCTGCCCCAGCCGGAGCAGCATCCTGACGGGTCAGTACCCCCACAACCACGGGGTGAGGAACAACTCCGTGTCCGGGAACTGCTCCAGCATCCAGTGGCAGAAAGACCCCGAGACCGAGGCCTTCCCCGTCTACCTCAGCAAGCTCAAGTACCAGACGTTCTACGCTGGGAAGTATCTCAACCAGGTGTGAATGCATTAACACATACGCAGAGTTTGATTCACTCTAAATGTACCAATGAAGTGTGCTGCAGCCTCGTGGCTCAGTTGTTGAAAAATGCGCGCTAAAGTGCCCTCTTGGGTGGCAAAACACACGAAACTGCCCTCTTGGAAGCCAAAACGTGTGCTAAAGTGCCCTCTTGGAAGCCAAAATGCCTGCTAAAGTGCCCTCTTGTGAGCCAAAACGTGTGCTAAAGTGCCCTCTTGGTTGGCAAAAATGCGCTAAAGTGCCCTCTTGGGAGCCAAAACGTGTGCTAAAGTGCCCTCTTGGTTGGCAAAAACGTGCTAAAGTGCCCTCTTGGAAGCCAAAACGCATGCTAAAGTGCTCTTGGAAGCCAAGACGCGTGCTAAAGTGCTCTTGGAAGCCAAGACGCGTGCTTAAGTGCCCTCTTCAGTGGCAAAAACAAGCTGTATCTGCCCTTTTTTTTTTCCTCGCCCCTGCCCTTCAAAAAGTCTGTGCATGCCACTGGCTATGAATGCTTTTTCAAAAAGAAAACGCAAAAAATGTCGATTCATCCCCCGCTCGGGTCGGATAATGTCTACCGAACTGTGTAAACAGTGTCCTTATCTCCACATCGTATGTCCAAACTAGAGGTGGATTTCATCGTTCGATGTCGAGATTCAGTTCCCGTCGGTCAGTTCAGCAGGAAGAATCGTTCATGTCATCTGTTCGTTCAGTCGTGCTTCAGGTACAACGCCTGAATCGTGTAATGCAGCTCCTCGTTCTCAAACGATCGTGCTAACGGTCAACATAACACTGGAGTTCAAGGCAAATATATAGCTGCAACTTCATGATTATGTGTATTTTTAGATAACACAACACTGAACAGCTAAAGCCATGAACGAGTGACTGACTGAACGAGAACGACAGGAGAAGAATTGGTGAACGAACGAAAATGATGAGCTACGAACGAGATGAAATGGGTTTTTTTCTTGGGAACGGTTGCTATGCTTTCCTATTTCTCATTGGCTAAAATTCAACGACAGCGTCCTCAACTCAGCACATGATTGGCCGGCTCTCAGTCCTCCTCAACACTCTGATAACTTAACAGTGAACAACACAGCGACTCGTCTGTGAGAACGAACGACTGAACGAGATAAAAGTGAAACATGGAATCAGGTCAGTTCGGTCGCGTTTAAGAGTCGTTCCTTCGAACTGAAGCTTGAAAAAAAACAAACTTGCAAGCTAGCGAACATAAGAGAACTGTGGTGCAAATAACAAAAGCACAATTTTAAGAGCTTTTAAACCCTCTCATGACGGACGACTTAAATGTTTTGTATAAGTTTAGCAGAAACCAGGGAGGCTCAAACCTTGGAGTTTTGCTCCTGCACTCATTGATTCTCGTGTTACAGCGTGTAACTAATCTTCCACAAGATCCCTTTCACATTCTGAATAGAGGATGTTGGTTATTAGACATAAAGTCATGCACGCAAAAGAAAAACTTACCACTATTAACACAGGTAACATTATTCTTGCTTAACATCAGTGTTCCTCATTTGAGCTGGAGGCCCTGCTGTGCCTCTTTTCCACTGGTAAAAAATCCGACTTAAACCCACTAAAATCTGGCTTTTAACTGCAATGTGAATGTGTAAACTCAACATTTACACCCGGGTCAACTCGTCACCTCGGCTCGGCTTTAATCTAAACGTGAGACCCGGGTGAACACGCTGGATTTGAACCCGACTCAAAGTTACGACTTCTGTAACTGTTGCGTTTTTTTTCTTTCCATCAGTACGGAAAGAAAGATGGAGAAGGAGTTTCACATGTTCCGCCTGGCTGGGACCATTGGCACGCACTGGTGAGACACACACACACACACACACACACACACACACACACACACACACACACACACACACACACACACTCTCACTAGACAAATATTACAACCACCTTTGTTTCACGGTCACAGGTGGGAAACTCGCAGTACTACAACTACACACTCTCAGTCGACGGCAAAGAAGAAGTGCACGGAGACAGTTATGAGAAGGACTACCTCACAGACCTCATCGTGAGTACAAACCACACGTGTGCAAAGACGTGTACTTATACTGATCCTGTCATCAGCAGTAATTCATCTGTGGGGACGTCTGTGAAAGGATTTATGAGAAGACGTGCGACTGTTCACCTCCCAAACCGGCTGAATCAGCTGCTGTCGTAAGAAATGTGAAATGTGCAGCGAGTCTTTGTCGGCCCGTCAGCAGCGTGGACGGTTAATCATCAACTTGGCGGATACTGTGCAGGTCTTTACTTCCTGTTTGAGGGTTTACGTTGAAGATCGACATTTTTATTTAAATATGTGTGAGTCTCTTGTTTCATGGTTTTATGTTTCTGCAAACGATTCTCCTGCTGACAGACGAGTCTTTCTGCTTTAAACGTAGTGTACGAGAGGTGAGCTTTCTCTCTGTTAGTGAGCTGCAGGTGTGTTTGTACTTTTATCAGCAGCAGATCATAATGAAACACGTTTTAAAGGGCTTCTCCTGCACACATGATGCTTAAAAGATACGTTTCCGAGTCAATAAACGTGAATATCAGACTGTGAACATGCGTCATTATAAAGACGACAGCCAACAGTGATGTCGTCTTATTGAACGCTCACCAAAACCTGAAACTTAAACATCGAAGAGTCCTTTCACATAACTGCAGTCAGCAAAATGAGCAGTTTTATTGTGATTTTTATATTTTTTACTACCTTTTCTGAGCTCCAGTCTCCATCAAAGTGGCCGAACCTGACAGACGCTAACGACCTTATTAAGTGTCCAGGTCGTTTTTCTGTCATCTCTCATCTTTTCTGTCATAGGAAACATTTATTTTGCTGTTTTTATATCCAGTTGACAGCCGCTTGTGCTGAATTACGATGACCGAGGTTAAAATGTTGCAGTCTCTGCTCCTGGTAAACCAAACTCCATTAAAAAAATGGGCGTTTTATGGTTGGGGATTATTTTTCATGGTAAAAACTGTAGCTACAACTTTACAACGGCTCTTTTATGATTCACTTCGATTTGCAGACACAATCGGCTCACGTGTCATTTTCTCCATAACGTCATTAACTGGCCTTTGATGAGGCGTTTTACACAGATGAACATGTGTTGATCAGCCGGGTCTCTTCTTTTACTGTCTTTCCTTCTTTGGGGAAGTAAACAAAATCATAACCTTTGTGAAAAATGCAACAGAGCTTCTTTTAGCCATGTCGCTACTAGCTGTCTTCAATATGGTGGCAGCACTTTCACAGCGTTTGTCTTCATCCAAAGGGAGATGTGGTTGTTCTGGTGACAGGAAAGTGACCAGCTGATGGGCAAAGTGGACAGAAAAACCCAAAGATCAACTTTAAAATCAGCTAGTTTGTCAGACTCAGCTGCAGGGTTTCATAAGTTCACAAGGCCGGGATGATTAGCAGCCAAAGTGAAGTGATCATGAAAAGACAGCTTTAACACAGTGTGAGATCTGGAACATTTCTCGCAGCTAATAACATGTATTTATCAGCGTGTGACCAGTTTTGGTTACATAACCTGGTGTGATAATGACTCACAGATGCACCGAACACACAAGCCTCCCTGTTCCTGCTGCTCATTTAGTTTATTTACATGCGGTTTGTTTCCTGATATCTGATCCTGATACTACCCAGGAAAGATACTGTTGTTTTCTCTGAGCTTTGCTTCCATGTCTGTGGTTTTTTAATTAAATATAAAGATGGTGGTGTATTCAGTGTTTGTTTGTTCCCCGTGCAGGCGAACCGGTCTCTTAACTTCCTGGAGAACCGGAGCCCTCAGCATCCGTTCTTCCTGATGCTGTCTCCTCCGGCTCCTCACTCCCCGTGGACGGCAGCGCCGCAGTACCAGAAAGAGTTCAGCAACGTTAAAGCCCCTCGAGACGGGAGCTTTGACAAACCGGGGAAGGTTTGTCTCAAGTCGGCATCAAACATCATCACACATCTCTCAGTCCTTTCCAAGTAAATCTGTATTAATCTGTGTTTTTTCAGGACAAACACTGGCTGCTGCGTCAGCCCGTCAACCCCATGCCCAGCAGCTCCCTCGACTACCTGGACAACGCGTACAGGAAAAGGTACGACCGCTAAACTCTTTTATTCTGAAGGGATGCCAGTAAATGAAGGTCAGTCACGTAGATATTAATCTGATATCGATCTGCGTCGTGCAGGTGGCAGACGCTGTTGTCTGTGGACGACATGGTGGAGATGCTGGTGAAGAAGCTGGAGAGTATAAAGGAGCTGGACAACACCTACATCTTCTACACCTCAGACAACGGCTACCACACAGGTGTGAAGTCCCTCCGTCCTCCGGTCCTCGGCTGATTTAACTCTGCGTACTTCCTGTCTGTAACCGCCTCTCCTCGCTGTTCCAGGTCAGTTCTCGCTGCCCATCGATAAGAGGCAGCTGTACGAGTTCGACATCAGAGTGCCGCTCATGGTCCGCGGTCCCGGGATCAAACCGAAACAGACGCTGCAGGTCGCTGATAAACACACACACACACACACACACACACACACACACACACACACACACACACACACACACACACACACACACAGTGGCGTGACAGGGGCGAAAAGAAGGGCACTTTAGTGCGCGTTTTGGCTCCCAAGAGGGCACTTTAGCGCATGTTTTGGCTCCCAAGAGGGCATTTTAGCACGCGTTTTGGCCCCCAAGAGGGCACTTTGGCACGTGTTTTGGCTCCCAAGCGGGCACTTTAGCGCGTTTTGGCTCCCAAGAGGGCAGTTTATCATATTTTAACCAGCCAAGAGGGCAGTTTAGTGTCCTTTGCCAACCAAGAGGTCACTTTGGCATGCTTTTTTGGCTCCCAAGAGGGCACTTTAGCACATGTTTTGGCTCCCAAGAGGGCACTTTAGCGCGTGTTTTGGCTCCCAAGAGGGCAGTTTATCATATTTTAACCAGCCAAGAGGGCAGTTTAGTGTGTTTTGCCAACCAATAGGGCACTTTGGCATGCTTTTTTGGCTCCCAAGAGGACACTTTAGTGCATGTTTTGGCTCCCAAGAGGGCACTTTAGTGCACGTTTTGGCTCCCAGGAGGGCACTTTAGCGCGCGTTTTTCAACCATTGGGCCACATCACTGCACACACACACACACTTGGTTTTTCATGCATCACAGAAAGGAATTTGCCACTGATATTTGTGTTTCCTCGACTCGTTCAGGCTCCGGTGTTGAACATCGACCTGGCTCCCACCATAATGGACATATCTGGTGTCGACCTGTCGACTGTGAACGTGGACGGACAGTCTTTCCTCTCTCAGATGGCTCCTTCGCTGCGTAACGGCACCGTGCGTCCATTTTTCCTCGTCGAGTACACCGGAGAAGGACATCCAACAACCGATCCAGCCTGTCCCAAACTCGGCCCGGGACTGTCTGTGAGTGTCTTGATACTTTTTTACTTCATTTATCTGCAAAAAAGGTTCATTTAGCAGCTGTTCTGCAGCTTTTTACCGCATCACGTGATCTGAAACTGCTCGGAGGACATTTGAGCTTCTACAGTTACATTAAAGTGAAAGTAAATAGTTTTAGCATCAGAATATACTTTAACTAATGGCCTAACTAAGGATAGGCCACAACAAAGACACATGAGACAATCTTTCTGACTCAACACTTTTTGGACTTAAATTAAACAGGCTGCGGCCTTTTAACTAAAGTCTGATTTGAACTGTTTTCCTGGTTAATCAGTCTGAATCTTGTTAATCTGGTTTCTGTCATCGGGAGCGATGATGTCACCCAGATTTACAACATCGTGAAGCCATGCTCCGACAAGTCAAGTCGAGGCAGTGAGATTAATATGATGCCAAAGTTTTCTCACTGCGCTCGATCTTGAGCCTTTGTGCACAACATAAAAACAAAATATCAGCAGGCTCGGTACCTTGTAATGTTACTGTTGGACCAAAACTCTAAATGATGGCTTTAATCCTTTAAAATAATGATAATAACTCTTTTTTTTTTTTCTAAGCAATGTTTCCCAGACTGCGTGTGTGAAGACGCCTTCAACAACACCTACGCCTGCGTCCGGACCCTCGACGGCAAAACCGACCTGCAGTACTGCGAGTTTGCAGACACCGAGGTACTGAGCACGACTGTGGTTCACACGTTGCTGTCAGACCATGTGTGAAAGCAGATGTGAAACTGGGCGTCTATTCTTCTTTTGTGTCCTCAGTCGTTTGTAGAAGTGTACAACCTGACGTCGGACCCCCACCAGCTGGAGAACGTCTTGAAGAAGACGGATCCGGCCATCCTGCAGGCGATGAACCAGCGGCTCATCAAGCTCCAGTCCTGCGAGGGCGACAGCTGCCGCGACGTCAAGTGAAGACGCCGCCGCCGAAACAGCCCCTCCTTCAGCCTCGCAGTGGAGGTGGGGCTGGTTTATCTGACTGTTTGTTTACCTGCAAGTATAGTTGGAGAAGTCCTTTTTCCTACCGTGAAGTTTTAGCGCGTCGTCCCGGCAGGAAAAGTACAGGTGTCACTAATGAAATGAAACGATGGCGACGAATCTGTTGAGCTGCTCCAGTTTCAGGGTCCTGGTATTGTGCATGCTGGCTCACTGTCACTCTGTCAAGGTTTACTGGGACGCTTCAACAGAACGGAGCCATCGATAAAGGAAGAGCCGATACAGCGCTCGCATCTGTCCGTTAAATATGTAGCTGGAGACGGTCTCTGTTATTAATTCTATGCAACAATTCCCCCAAAAAGGTCTTTTTTAAACTTAAAGGAACAGTTTAATATTTTTGGAAATGCAAGTTTTAGAGTCCAAGTGTGCACTTTTACATAATTTCTACCAGCTGTTGCCGCGGCGGAGGAATAAAGGGAGAAACGGTGAGCTGGGTTCTGTTCAAAGCTGATCAAATCGGCCTTGCAGCTCCTCTGAAGCTCACTAATTCTCACCTCATGTCATCATTTTCAAAAACTGATTAAAATCGCCGTTGGAACCAGTCGACCAAGAAATACTCTGGTGTCGCAAGTCGATCTGAGTAGAGCTTCAGGCAGATGAGTACGGAAACACAGAACCGCAGTCAAATAGGCAGTTTGTTAAAGTAGTTTATGATTCGTACGTTTGCTAAAGATTGCTTGTAGTTTCTACACTTTTGTACTTGTATTTTCATGGACGCTCCACCAGAATAAGAATATTTTCCAGAATCACAAACTTTACCTTTTAATGTTTTTACAGTTGTACTTTTCCTGCGACAAGTGAAAAAGTTTCGCAAATGTGAAAAAGATCTATTGTTTTCTGAGCTGTGCTCGTTTCACTTTTAGTTTATTACATATTCTTTTAACATAAACTCCTTTCTCACAGTTCATGTTTTGCAGATCGTCTCTGCGTATAAACTGCACTTTTAACTTACTGTTGTTCTTTACATGTTCAGGATTTAAAGTGCCATCGAAGATCAGCCAGACGTGGAGGTTAATAGTTTTGTTATTAAAAGATTCACAGCCAAAGGTTTTCTGGTACGCTGCAGCTCGTTCACCAAATCAGCTCTAAAGGAATACTTTCTTTCTTTGGAAGTAGGTTAGAAGATTGATTGAGACAAACAGTCTTTGTTTAGTGGACATTATTTGTTGTGTCCAATCTTGTGCCTCAGATTTAAAAACTTGTACTCTTATGTTTATTACAATCATTTACACAGAGTATTAATAATAATAATAATAACATTTTGGAGCCTTTTTTAAGTGGAATATTGAGCGAAGTGATGCGATGGTTTCGAGATGTGACGTTTTCTTTGTAATTGTGAGGAATTCAATAAAGGGAAGTTTCACATGTAAACAGAAATGAACGCTTTGATCCTGTGCGCCTTGTATTTGCACTGACGAACCTCGTGCCTTTTTAAATGTGAATGTATTTGCACTGTGATGAAATTGAGTCAAAATAAATCGAAGCATTTACAAAGTGCTCATCGTGTCGGATCTTTCTCAGAGGCTCATATGAAGACTTTTCATATTATAACATGTTTTTTTTATTGTTGTTGTTATTCATTATCTGTTTCTACAACAGTCTCCATTGATTACTGCCCACAGGAGGAGTTAAAGATGTCCCTGAATGCATCAATAAACCCTTAAATCTGTTTACAACCACGTTATTAACATGTATTAAATATTTATGTTTATAAATGCTAAACAGGAACTTCTTTGATTTAATGAGTGAAGCACGTGTCAAAACATTCAGAGTATAATACGCATACAAGTTCATTTATGAAGCACGGAGTTTAACCAAAGTGCTTCACACAAACGTTCTGCAAATGGAGTCACGTTCAAAGGTCTCCATGAAGAGGAACCATCAGGGAGGAAAACACAGTTTCACTCTTGTAGATTTGTTGTAACACGAGTCCAGCTTCAGTCGAAGAAGCCTGAACAGTTGTTTGTTTTGTGCGGCTTCCTGAGTGGTCTCGTTATGTTTGGTGTATTTTTAAGAGCCTGTTCAACAATCTCAGACTATAAAAGCTGCGGTATGTGACATTGGCTCATGTAATATACAGTATACTATATATATACACTGTATGCTGTAGGTCAGACCTATTTAAAGCAGAAAAGGAATGCAATAGGCAGAATTTGTGAAAATCCCTCTGATCATTCTTAAGTTTGTTCCCTGATGACAAAATTATCTCAGCGTCATGAAACATAACAACAGGTGAACACACAAACATCTTGTGTTTGCTATATTTATTTCACAAATGTTAATGTTTCAGTCACACACACATGATTGCATTTATTTTAATTCTGAGGGTCTGTTTCACAAAATCAAAAAGGCTGAACACCTTCCAGAGTTGATAATGTCCATTTTGGAGTTATTGAAAAGAGAAGACGGCATCATTGTGAGCAGGAATGGAGACGGGAACAAAAACACAAATCCAACAGGTGTTACACCGCAGGACACGTGTAGTATTACAGGTACTTGTACACGGCTTTATCCGTCAGGGTCTGGATTTCTAACTTGACGGGACATTTGTAGAAGTGCGACAGCAGTGTCTCTGAGTAGCCTATCAAGAAGTAAAACTTAGTTGGCGGTAATTTCTGTAACATTAAAGCGCACACGATGAGGAGATTGCCGCGCCGTTTGATCACGATCTCGTTGGCCAGGCAGCCGTGGAAGGTCCCGAACATGAAGCGCCTGATGAACACGTCCTCTACGGTCCGTTCAGCTGCTCCATCTTCTCCTTTCAGGTTACCTGACAGACACAGGAGGGAGATCTTTACTGTGACATACAGAACTAAATCCACGTTTATGAGTTAGTGAGTTGGATATTTAGAAAGTTTAAAGTTTCAGCAGGGGTGAGAAGATTGATAGAGTGAGTAAAATGAAATATCCTGGCTTCTAAAACATAATTTAAGAAAAATGTAATTAGGGTCAGACCACCTTGTACACACAAATCTTAGAAAATTCTCAAACAAGCAGGCTTCTACTCACTGGTGTGCTGTGACAGCCATCCTTTACGGTGGGCAATGTGATGAGGTGCATGTGCGTGCTCGTAGGTCACAGGGTTGTCTCCTTTCCCCACTCGGATACGAGCTGCTCGATTCTGGAAAACAACAGAAAAACAAAGAGATCCAAGTGTCAGTAAAAACAGTCTTTGCCTTGTTGATCTCTGGTAGCAAATTGATAACTACACCAGAGAATTCAAAGCAAAAGTGTTCCCTAGTGCAAAGATAGATATGTCAGGAATTATGTACTAAAACGACTGAAACTACGTAACTCAGTCTGATAAAGCTTCATTTATTAGCTTCAGCTGAACAGAAGGAATAATTACAGCTGGCTTAACTTCATACCGACATGTGAGTATTGTTTCTAAGACAAGTGAAACAATGGCTCAGGTTCATTCATTTGTACCCGCAGGTAAAGGTCTTGACACACATTTTGCAACACTGACAACAGATAAAACGTGATAAAACCACTAAAATAATAATGCATAAGGTTAAATTATTGGGGGAGAAAGAGGATGAAGACACATGTAACAACAGAGCGACGGGTAACTATGATGATGTCTGGAGAACAGTGTTTACCTTGCAGCACACTGCAGTGACGTGGAGACTTCTGCTTCCAGAGGAGCTGAGCAGTGAGCCGGACCTGGCTAATGTGCTCTGCAGAGGAAACAGCATGAAAACAGAAAACCATCAGCTGAGTGTAAGAAGTGCTGAGAACAGGAGGATTTACAGGCTCAAATAAAGTTCAGGGGGATTTGAACTTCTGACAGAAATCATTTAAAACGTGTGGTTGTAAATGTTTGTATCCAAAATGACATTGCTGTCAACAAAAACTTCTAATAATCATCTTCGAAAAAGCAGAAATTAGAGACTGTTGTACTGGATTATTTAACTTTGGATCACTTAAAAAAGTATTGTAGTATTAATAACATTTTTACATATATATATATTTAATTGCCACATGGCTCCATGAGAGTCGGGGCCCCTGGGGCAGATGTCAATTTAACCCAACATGTAAAGCACCCTTTGTTACATCAATGTCAATTACATGTCTGCACCTTTTGTAGCATTTGTGTCGTTGTTGTCCAAAATATCACACACAGCAAGGTGCTACCGTACCTTTCTCTCAAGGGAGCAGCTAACTAACTAGCTAAGCACTAATCAAACTGTGTATATATGTGTGAAGCAGTTAATAAGATAAGTTGATGTGTTGGTTTAAGTTTAACAACAAATAACTCAGCCTTGACACTGAAGCTATGTTAGCTAACCTACAAGCGGGTTTAAACCGTTAGCTTGTAAATAAACAAGCTCTCAAACTGTACAGCTGACTTAGCGAGAGCACACCAATATATTCAATGTCAACATGAGTTCATAGAAATGTATTAAACGTTTTAATATATGTTTTCTTACTAGTAGCCTCACGTTCCCTGCGCTGCTCAAGGACGCCGCCATGTTTTAAACGGATGCGAGCGTATACAAGCTAACAGAGCTAACACTTTGTCCTGTAATTCGTTTTTATTTCACTGACGTTATATTTTTTAACATGTAATTAAAACTGCAACCATGTATTAATTATATAACTCGTGTCAACATGTAAAAAAAAAAATGCAATTTCTCCAGAAAACTGTGCCTTTAAACTGGAACTGTTTATCGGACAGTCAGGCATCTGTTTCCGCCGGACGACTGTTGAGTTGTACCAACCGGATACAGAAAACTGTAATTGTTTAGAATTAGAAACTAAGTCCAAATTACCCGATTATAATGATTATTAGCGATGTAAAAATCCACAATAACATATTTTAAACTCATTGTTAAGTTTTTATATTAAAATTTCAATTAATTCATTTTAAATTTTACGTGTTTATTACAATTACGCACTTATTTTGAAAAAAACGTGACCGGAAGTATTATTTTTAGGGACACTGGCGTTCAGAAGCGTACCCCAGCAAGTCAGACTTACATTTAAACTTATATTTCTGGACAAAGGCTGTTGAATTTGGTTCGTAAACAGCCGGTCGGGATACTTTAAAGGTTAGTGAACACGGAGAAGAAGCGTTGAAAGCCGCCATGGCGTCGCCGCTGGAGATGACAGAGATGTACGACAACGCGCTGCTGGGGATCCTGCAGCACGTTGGAAACATCCAGGACTTTCTACAGGTCTATTTTGGGTTTTTGTACCGCAAGACGGACTTTTATCGCCTGCTGTCAGCTCCCAACGAGAAGATGGGCTTCCCTCCAGGTGTGGCGGAGAAGATGGTGTTCAAGGTGAAGTTTGACAACATGTTCAGATCGTTAGAA